>NW_022991470.1:245200-519139 GCF_902827175.1 Gymnodraco acuticeps
ATATAACTATAGTTCTGCTAACACATAGACAGGATACAGAATGTGTTACACTTATAAGTTGTTTTCAACATTTGCTTTAAAGTATCATACACAGGAAAGTTCTTACAGAGTTGAACAATCATAAGGATAACACATTTCGAGGATATGTTTTTTAACACATTGCACGTTAGGAAATGCATCAGACTGCCTGTACACAATATTGTACACAGCAAATATTTCTGCTTCATGGAAAATCTGTAGAACAAAATAGTTTACATACTTTTGTGTATATAATCTATTTCATGATTAAGGCAAAACTATAATGCACTGGCCAAAGAGGATTAACTGTAAACACTACGGTCTGAGTGTAGAAGCTGGGAATTTAACTTCCAGAAGTGGCTCAATATTACATCTGCTACATACTCTGCCGGTGCTTATGCTGTATATACATCATGTTGCCCACCAGGGGAATAAGGTGATAATAAGCAAAGCATAAAAACCCATCTCTCCACACTGAAAACATGTTCCAGCTCAATCAGAAATTAGCAGGTATTCTTGTCGCAGTCTGACTTAAAAATCTCTTGTCTTTATCTTTCTGTGGCTACATAAAACATCAAATCACACGAGTCAACTTCCGCCACCACAGCAGTCCCCCATTATTTGTCTCAGAGGAAAAGTTCTTAAAGCGTTGTTATTTCAAGTCTTTAAAATTGGAATCCTTAGGTTTCTTTTTTTATCAATCCAGATTTGTATAATATTTATGATTATCATTCTTTCTGAAATTGGCATGGCACTTACTGGATTTACATTCAGTAATAAGATAGTTTTCAGGTTTGGTGGCGCAGTCAGTCATCTCTGTTTCAAATCGCCCAGGACTGAAATCGCAAGGATTACACAACTTTAATGTAATTGTAATGTAGCTAGTGGATTGGCAGATATTTGTATTATTATTAAAATGGCACTTGAGGAAAAGCAATATGTTTGTATGGGGACTTGTTTAAAGACAACTGCACTTATGTTTCTCTCTTTGACTTTGACACCTGAGCAAAAGTAGGAGTTTATCATCATGTGTCGAATGTGACCATCATCTCTCATAAACGAGACAATAGGATATGACTAAATATATTTTCTGTATATACTCTCATCTGTTTATTCTGTGGTTGAAAATAAATGTATCATAAAATGGTTTTCAAGACAAGAAATAACATAAATACTCTGTAACTATAAATAAAACCTCTCTGGGCTTCTACTCAGTCTCTAGTAACGATTATACACAACAAGTCCATTGGGGAGCACATACTAGAAGAGCACAGCCTACTGTGTCTAATACAAATAATAGTTTATGTACATTATGATAATTTTTCCTGTACACTTCACTACACTGGCTGCATCACCGCCTGGTACTGCCTTTATCTGTAAAGCATCAAAGAGGGTGATGAAAACTGCTCAACACATCACCAGGATATAGATGCCACCCATGGAGGAAGTCCACACCGAGCGGTGCAGGAAGAAGGCCAACAGGATTATCAGAGACCCCAACCCACCCAGTCCCCCACCCTGAAGATAAGGATCATCAGTTTCATCCAACAGCCTTTTTTAACTCTTGAGCTCATTACTACTGTCAATGTACCTTTATATACTTTTATTTAGTTTATTCGTGTTGTATTGTGTTGTATTGTAACTTCTGAGACTTATTATACGTCTTACAATCCCATTATTCTAACATTCTCAGTGCGAATGTAGAGTTCTAATATGATGTTCTTTGCCAATGTCTCTGTAATTGTTGTGCATATCATAATAACTTAAATGTGATCCATAGGAGGGGTGGGGGTGTGCGATCCTCTTCATGCTGAAGTTTTGGGCTCGATTCTCAGAGATGCGTCATACAGGCTCTCCTCATCCAGTGTCGTACTGCTGTCCAGCAGGTACTTTGCAACCTAAAGTAATAATAACCACAGCAAAAACTTAAATTAGAGTCCAAAGATATCAAACATATCGGAGAATCAACAGAGATGCAAGCTGAACACTCTTAAAATGTATTCTGACTCAAATATTATAAATGTGATCAATATAACTTAGCAGACATTATTATTCTTCATCAAAGACAATCACTAGTATTCAAAGATATACATATACATGAAACCACTTTGCTAGCATTACATTGAAAAAGTTTGAATACATTTGCTGATTTTAGAAATTGATTAAACTCGAGCTGACCACAATATGGAGTTCTGAAAGGTACTAACTAAAATAGACTATTAGTCAAATAAAAACATATTGAAATTGACATCAAATAATGTCTCCGAACACACAATCAAAACCTGAAAAAGAATAAAATACACAATTAAAAGATACAGACCAAATTAACCTTACCTTTGGTTGATAATCAATCTTGTAAGCCGTTTGCTGAAATTGCCGTATTTCTCTGATAATGTGAGATATCTGGAGACAAAAATAAAACAATATAAGACAGATAAAATATAAAGTGCGTGTTAGTGTGTGTACTTCAGCACATTGGTGTTCCTTACCATTCTCATCTTGGAGAAGTTAACCAGGCTGTCCTCGGTGTAGTTGGGTGTTCCCTCCTCGATAAAGGCCAGGTCGGTCAGGTACATTCCCAGGTAGGGAACACAGGGAGGGTCACAGCTGAGGACAAGGACAGGGCAGATAAAGCGTAAAGTACACAAAGGCTAAGAGGAATACAACTGAGTAATTAAAAGCTTTACTTCTTCAGAGCTTCTCTCAGGTTTTTGAATCGTCCCTCTGATGACACCAGCTTCTGTAACTTGTCGATCACGGTCTTCGTCTACAAAATCAAGAAAAACTCTTGTAACCAGGAATCAAAAAAGTATTTGAAATCTTCCTAAACGTGTATTCATGTTTTAAGAACTAAGGACAATGCTATTCAAAAGCGTGCCTCTCTATGAGCATGTTGTCTTCAATTCATTTAGTTTCACCTGCAATATGCCCTGCTTTATTTTTGCAATTAAACTACTTCAAATTATTTTCAAGAGTTGGATAATTAGGTGGATAAAATTCAAAGTGTGCATAATAAATATAAAACCAACGCAGGGGTATTTTAGTGTCGTTTAGCTTATCTTAGCTCAGCTATGCTCAGTTAAGCTAAGTTCACTGCCCCCCTATTGATCCTCTAATTAAACACTGAGCAAAATAAGCTAAAATGTATCCCGAATTGGCAAACTATTTCTTTAGGTCCAGCTGAACTTTAATGATGCTTTTGCCTCTCTATGAGCATGTTGTCTTCCATTCATTTTGTTTCCCCTACAATATGCTCTTTTTCATTTTTCAGGTTCAACATTTATGGTATTACACCATTCACATTATTTTCAAGAGTTGGATAATTGGATGGATACAAATGTAAGTGTGCATACTAAATAGGAAACCAAAGCCAGGGGTAGTTTAGCTTAGCTTATTTTAGCTGAGCTTAGCGGTATTGATCCTTTAATTTAACACTAGGCAAAATAGCAAATAGGCAAACATTTTATCCCGAATTGGCAAACTATTATTTTAGACCCAGCTGAACTTTAATGATAAAAAACGAGCAAACCTGAAAATAGTTCACCCAGTTTACCTCACTACAGGAGGTTATTTTAAGAAATGTTTTATACCTGCTTGGAGACTTTGAGCCAGGTCTTCTTGAGGCGGAAGACGGAGCTACGGTTCAGGGAGGATGTGATCTCCAGCATGGCGTTGTAGTTGTGGAGGCAGCGACAGATGTCTGCCACTGCGACCCATTTCTCGATCACCGCCACTCTCAGGTTGACATCGTCCCACTGCAGGATCTCTGTCGCAATCTTGTTGCTGATCTGACAAAATTAGAGAAGTACATGGTGATAAAAATGTCTCTCTGTCTGTCTAGAATACATATTATAGAAATGTTTAGTTTACAATACCAGGGTAAACACATACATCATTGAAATGCTTGGTAGTTTTCATAATGTAGGGAGTTCTCTCGTTCTTGTCGTTCTTCATCCAGCCTTGACCAAAGAACTCCCTGAAGAAATACAAATATTTTTAAATAATCAACAAATAAAAACATACCAACATTCACTGTGTGTGTTTCCCACCTCCCAATCAGCCTTTTTCCTTTTTAGCGTATAGTGCTTGTGTTCATGGCTTTGCATGCTTTGCGTGTGTGTACTCACTCGTATGGGATGACCTTGAAGACCAGGTGGTCCAGCAGTGTGAGTTGCTCAGCTATCTCCAGGGCCGAGTGGCTCTCAAAAGGCTCAGTTTTACAGTCCTCCTGTGCCTGAGACACAGACACAAACACACAAAGGGAAGATAAGTGTCACAGCTAAAGCTCAAAGCATCTCTACAGGACGCTGGTAATTTAAAAAGTAGAAAGTTGTTTTTATACCAGAACATTTTCTCACCATCTGTGTGATCTCTTCCAGTGTGACCTGGTTATCTCCTGGATCCTCCTGAGTGAGAGTCCTACATACAAAAAGAGAAATGGACATTATTGATAGTTGCCATTGACTTCTCGTGTATGTCCCATCAGGACTCAGATAGGACCTATAATCTACTGTCTTCATTTCATGGTATCAGAAATATGCAGAAAACCAAAACATATGTGTCATTTATAATTGGATGTGCGGTCACAGATAACACCAGAAAACTCACCTGATGATGTTGGCAGCTGCCTTTCTTTCCTGTGTGAGGAGCTCTGGGTCGTGGATCACCTCCTCCAGGAAGCTGATTACCCGCGTCTTCAGCTCTGTGTTCAGCTCAAAGTCCTGAGAACCACCAAAGACGCAAAGATTATTACAGAACAGTGTGGGAAGAAGTACTCATATCTTTAACTCAAGTAAAAATAGCAATATAAATACGTTGTTACAATTAAAAGTCCTGTTTTGAAGAGCTTATGTAAAAGTACAACAGAATTAACATCACATATACTTAACTTAACTGGTGATGCAATGATGTTAGCATTTCTACATTTGCAGAAGGTAAAGGTAGGCCTAAACTTAGCCTTTGATTAACTGCTGGGTAGAATAATCAATAATATGTCGTAGTATTTCATAACTTATTTTGTATTGATAATATGAATCTGCAAAGTAACTAGATAGTAGGATTACATTGAAATATTGAAGTAAAGTTACCCAAAATAAAAAATAATTACAGTACCTAAATGTACTTAGTGTTACTAGTATTCAAGAGTAGTTTTTCCTTCTACAAAGTCCTATAGATGGCTACAAAGAAAACCTCAAATGAAAGATGGAAAGGTGAACTGCACCTGCGAGTGTTTGGAGACCCAGTGACGCAGAACGTTCAGCACTCTGTTAGTGGCCGCTCTCCTGATAACAAACTCTTTGTATCCATTCCTCTGGTCTGTAGGAAAACCTGGAAGCAGAAAGTTAAATTGTTCATATACTAAATTCCCACTCCACAGAATAATCAGCTGTGTGATATATTCCAATTCATTTGGCCTTTAAGGTTATTTTTCTTCCAGATACAGAAAATCCAGTTTATTTGAATATTTTAACTGGTCAAAGATTATTCGAACATAAAGGATGCATCTATATAAATGCAATAGACAGAGTCATCATTCCCCCAGACTCATTCATGTAAAGCAGGGTTCTTTTAATGAGGTACAGTACTATACTGTGATACTGGTCCATTATGAAACTTGACATTAACTGACATACAGGACTTTTAAACTAGGCAGTGTTTTTCCTAATGATATCACCTACAGCTAATTCACAGAAAGAGAGGACACACATTGACTTTAAAAATATACGTTTTTTTTTTTTTTAATACAAGATCAAATTTAAAGACCGTTCAATTGAAAATGTATATCCTGTTTAAATGGTGGCATAAAATGAACAGGAACTTTGATTTTGTATTTGTTTGGACGCTCCATAGTGGTCATCATTCATAACACAGCTAAATTGTTTCTGTAATGGCTAAATAATCCACTCAGAAATGAACTGTTTTTAAATTCATCTGTTATATAACCAAGTAGTTTTTTGTGGTGGTATAATGGACTCGAGGGACTGTTTCTGTATCAAATTAATCCTCAACAACCCTTTTTATTGGTCAAACAGAAGTAGCATCCTCTCATGTGACTGACCGTGCTGGCGAGCGACATTCCGACGGTACTTCTCCTTGGTTGGCGTGCCCCTCGTTGGCACCAGCTGGTGGCGATGGCGAAGGCCCGAAGCGGCCAGAAAGGGCACTGCGGTTATTGTCCAGCTCCCGGCAAAGATGACACCCACCATGCCATTGTTGAAGGAAAACAGGGAAAACCTACAAAAGGGAAACAAAACAGAGATACTTTAGAATATAAAACTATAAAATAAGAGACCTTACCCACCTGTTCAACATTGCATTCAGCCACTAACCATCCCGCCCCCCTCTTTCTGTTTTTTGTTTGTCTTTTTATGTATTTTTTCTTCGTTTTTTGTTTTATTCTCTGTCAAAGTGTCTTTGAGTTTTTAGAGTGTCATGTATTATTATTATTATATTATTATTACTCTTGAGTGTTATCATCAAAAGTAAAAAAGATACTTGCAGGAACAATACTTAATTTTTTTCTGCAAAAATACCAATATTAAAATCCTTTCAGTTACATACTAAGCCTCTGACAGCCAGGATTTGGTGGATCAAAGGTTAAGTGATTAAATCCTTGCACTGGATATACTATTTGTGTATAATCAAACTCAGTTGTTGCCCCAGCGGAGGGCAACAGAGAGCTAAAACAGACAGAGCCTCGTGGCAGTGATGCTGTGCACCGTGGTCTGCCTCCCTCCCTTCTCCCCTGCCTTCCTCCGTTAAGCCGGGGGCGGTATAGAAGAACATGCACATCGTTGCCTAAGGTACAAGGTTTCCTTCCACCTACTCACACAAGGCACTGGCTTCCCTTGTATCCAGAACCGTGGGAAGAGAACACACTGGGGATGAATTGTGCCTGACTACCTACGGGGTGGATGCTCCCTCTCTGTGCCGGTACGGGGGAGGGCCACGAAGCTGTGGGTGGTTTTATCAAGAAGACCTTATTTGGCTGTAGTTACGCTTGTCATTTCTGAAAAAAAAGTTTGCTATACAGTCAACTGCAGCAGGCTTTATTTACTCTATGATTTACTCTCCTTTATCTCAAGCTCTTTACACTTCTCACATGCACACACTGAATATGCTGGATGCTAAAAATGTATGGTAGAAATCCCCTTACTGTATGACACCGACTGAAAACGTGATAAGGACCTATAATTTACTATTCTGAGACAGCTGCCAGTTTCCCCTGCTTTGTAGTGCCCAGGCCCGGTTCCAGAACAAAATGACTCAGGGTGCATCTGAGATTAGGAGGGTGCAGTGGTAAAGTGCTATTTTTACAAGTGGGGAGTGGACCTAACACCCTCTACGGGGTCCTCATCTCCTCTCGGAGGGGTCCGGGGGCTTGCTCCCCGGGAAGATTTGTTTTTAAATATTGAAGTTTAAAAGCATCAATCTGGTGCACTTTGAGAGCAAATGAAGAGATCTATGGATCCATCTCTCAAAACCCGTATGAAACAGAACTGTAAGCAGATTTACTATTTCTTTATGGATATTTTACAATCACTTCCCCTTTTCAGACCGAATGTCTACATGCATAGCAGAAGATGGCATCTTTTTTACAGGAATATTCCAGCCAATCTCTGTTTTGAAACCATGAGCTGCAAAATGAGTGCCTACCCCACTGTACAGGCGAGTTGGGTACTTTTTTAAATATACCTGGGCAGGCTCTGTTTTGCCGGCTGCTCCGCCTCCGTGGGCGAGGCGGGCAAAGCCAGTGAGTCGGGCGTTAGTGTCCACGACAGTGGCCGCAGGTAACGTAATGTCCCATGATCTGAACTGTTATTACCTGCAGTATATGCAGTGTTACTGCTGTCGATAAGGTCCTGGTTGTTTTTTAACATTTTCTGATGTCCATCACTGACTGCTGTGTAAGCACCTTGCAGATGAAGAACGCGCAGCGGCACAGGTCACGCGCACCTGACTTACCGTTTTAAATTGAACAAATAAATGCAGCAGACAATGTTCTTTAACCACAATTACAATTTATTTATTTCAAACTATATTCTTCTTCTTCTTCTTCTTCTTATTATTATTATTATTATTATTATTATTATGATTATTTATTATTATTATTATATTATTATTATTATTATTATTATATATGTAATATTTTTAATTAATTAATTATGTTTTACATTTTTTTTTTTTTCACTTTACATTTTTCAAATGAGGGTGCATAGCGACTCAACTGAGGGTGCAATGCACCCTTATGCAACCCCCGTAGAACCGGGCCTGTTAGTGCCCCAGGAAGCGTTAAGCTTATCTTAGCACAAAGACAAGCAACATGGGACATCAGCTCGCTTGCCAATGTCCAACTGTGGAAACATTTATTCATTTATTAACTAAAGGTTTTGGTTTTATTGGTAACAGTAGATCTGTAAGCTTTAGATATACCGGTAGGTGGATTTTATTAACTTTTTACAGTGTCATGCAAGCTGTTTCACCCCTTTTCCAGCTTTTATGCTAAGCTAAGCTAACCAACAGTTGGCACAAGTCAAACTATTGCTTTATTGTGTTGTGTCAAAGGACACTGCCATTTTGTAAACAGTGAGGAAAATCCCTGCCTAACTTGCAAATAAATGCAATTGGTGTGGTCTTCCTGCCACAGGTCTTGTTGATGTAGTTCAAATAGCGCTTTATTAAATGATTTTCGGTTTACTGCTCATTTTACTGCTGCCCATTATCTGGTTAAATCAAGTAATCTTGCAGTTGAAATTCTTCATTCAAGTGCCCGTAGAGAATGTAACATAATAAAAGCCTGCCTGTTAAATGTGCTTCATGTTACTAATGGTTCTTGTTATTGACATGATCTATTATTATTCATTTTATTTTGTCATATTATCATCCGCCAAGACACTCCACTGGCAAGTACTCTTTGTCAACAGCACTAAGCGCTTGTCGTTTGCCAGCTCTTTTATTCTTGCCAAGTTACTTATGATTCTTGCCAACACATTTGTGTTTTAACTGTTGGGTTGGGATTCAAAAGTGTATCACAAGACGTCCGTAAAGGGTCTTGGGTTTAGAGCTCCCTAAAACAGAAAACAACTGGTCAACAACACAACCGGTGGGAAATTAAAGTCCTACTACACCAGAGTTTTTTGACTTGACATTCTTGGGCTGTCGATGGTGATATTGGGAGGAGACATCTCCGCCTCTGTTTCCTCACTCTGACTTGGGTCCTCATTACATTCCTCTCTCTCAGACAGATCTGCACAAAAACAAGGAGTTTGATAATCAAGAATGAAAAAAAGGCAGCAAAGAAGAAGAAGAGTTGGGCTTTCTGGGAGATTAAACAAAAATGAAAGCTTCCAGGCTCATGAAGTCTGAAGTAGAGCGCAATTTTCAATATCTTTAGAGTCAATGACTATGGCCATTTTAATATCATTGGCATTAGTACATTTCAATATATGCCCACTTATATGTACTGCTGCCTTTTGCCTTTTCAATCTCAAAGATACTGCTTAAAAAGGCGATTACTTTTCACTTAAGACCACTTTTATATTCGGAATACATATTAGTAACGTTAACCTTAAAGGGAGAGTTGGTAAAGTTGCTCTTGTATGACTGGAAGAGACTTACAAGATATTATCATGAAAATGGGTTTGTAGAAATGCTACCACAATACACACATGGACTGTAATTCTGACCTGCTTGTTGAGGACGGTCTCCTCAGCCTTGCCTTCAGCTTTGGTCTCTCCCTCATCGGGGATTTTGCTGGCCTTGGTGCTGGACACGTAAAGCTTGTTGATGTCAAGGGTGGTCTTGCTGAAAGGTGACATGGTGGAGTGCATGCTTGCATAGCCATTGGGAGAACAGTTGAGAGCAGCCAGGTCCAGGGCTTTGCCCCCCGTGATGATGGGGATGTTGAGCGAAAGCTTTGCGTCGGCGGGTTTGGCGAGGACGTCTTGGTGATGGCGAGGGGGGGAGGGGAGGAGAACTTGCGGCTGGCACGCGGCGACGTGGGTGGCTCGCCGTACAGGAGTTTGTTGCTCTGGCTGCTGGCAAAGAAAAGCTCCAAAGAACTGAGAGAATGAAAGAGAAGGGAAATACAGACGCATGAGTATCTTTCACTACATCACTTTTGGGATTATGGGTAATATTCCCAGTGACCTGGATAGGAGAAAGCACAGGGGATAAAGGTGATAACGGGGGTGCATGGTGCATTTGGTGTCGGTACACAGGAGCAGAGAAGGCAACACATTAACCACAGGGCTCTTCGGGAGCTCCTGCCTCTTTTATTTAAGCTACATTGTTTAAGACAGCATCCTCCTTGCACTGAGAGCCACCCCCTCTGAAGGCCTATACAATAGCATGTCAAGTGACAGTGTGGGAGGCACGGGTGCTGCCAACAGCAAACCAGCCCAGGGGAGGCCCACAGAGACATGGGGAGAGAGAGGCAGAGAGAGAAAAGGGGTGAGAGAGAGTGAAAGTGGGAGAAGAAAGAAAGAGAGGTGCATTGCAACAAAAAAAGGAAAAACAGATACACTGCGAGGGATGGGGGCGAGAGAGGAGCAACATAGTGGATATGGAATTCCACCAGAGCGAAGGCTGCTTGCTGAGAGTGGGCGAATGGGAAGCCTCCAGCCCTGTGTGGTGTTAGCTGGCAGCCATGTTGTGTCTCCTCGCCTACATTTGCAAACAGTTTAAGAAGGGAGTTGAGAATGGGAACGATGGGAATGAAAGAGGCTGGGAGGATAGAGGAAAGGAGAGCAAAGCACAAAAGTGGAGAGTCAAGAGAGGACACAAGTAAAACAGAGGAGGAGAAATGAACCAGGGGGAGACACAAAAAGAAGGGAGAAGAAGAGGAGAGGAGAGCTGGATCTGGGTGCAAAACACCACCATCAATATTTAATACCGTAGAGTCGCCTGCAGATGATGGGAGAAAGGGAGAGAGAGAGGAGGGAGGCAGGAGAAAGACGAGGAGAGAGGGTGGGGTCCTGCAAGCAGAGTGAAGGGTTGCCATGGTGACAGCGCAGCGGAGAGAAGAATGGTCAGACTCGTTGGAAAGAAAAAATAAAGTGAGAGACGGAAAAGGGTAAAAGAGAGGAAGGAGAGAGAGGGAGAAGAGGAAGGGGGGGTGAGGGAGAGGTGGGTGGACGCAGGACCCAATTAACTGTGATGGTGGACAGAAGACAGAGGAGTGGATCTGCTGGTGTGACCTCTCGCTGCCTCTCCTCCAGTCCCTTCTCACCTGGACAGCGTATGATGGGCTGCTTACAGACAGTCCACGTGAGAGCAAAGACAAAACCCCAGACACCGGGGGAGTCCACCTTTTCACTGCACCATTACAGAGCTGTTGCTGCATCCTCAGGAGGAAGATATGTGGAAAATCAAACTTTCTCAGTTGTCACAAGCTGCATGGATTGGCCACGCAGTGGATTGCTCTGAGGAGTTTAATGTAAACAATTTATTTTAGCGCCCCTGTTTAAAAAAACGTAATGAACAGAGACTCAAAGTAAACTATCACAGTTGCAAACCTTGCGAGGTGGCCATGTAAATACATGTATTTAGTTTTCTGCTGGTAAGGACACATTGATTGGTTGAAGTTGTCTTTCATTTCAAATCTTTCACATCAGCACATTACTAGTTGTTGAAATTTGCTACACAAATAAGCTTCTGCTGCAACTTTTATATATCAAATCATGTGGGTTCGGTTATATTTATTCAACCCTGCAGCTCAGCTAGTTGGTTTACTGTTGCAGGTCAAGAAAGCAAGTTACAGCCATGTGAAAAGGGGTAACAGGGCATGTTTCCAAACTTTGTCTGAGGAGAGGTCTACAGTGTCAGACTTTTAACAAAAACCCTAAAAACATATTTTTATTCTGGATCAAGGCGGTGGACCAACTTACAAAGCAACTTGCGTGGCTTAAAAAGTCACACATCTTGGTTTGGATTGCAGAACTTTTTAATACCTGACGAATGCTGCTATTCGATATATAACCTTGCTTAGTAGCAGTGTCAAAGGTAAAGTTGAGGGCATTTTGATGAGCTAGAGCTAAAGACTTTCCCAAGATTCACACATTTCAAACCATGCATACTAATATGAGCTAAAGACATGTCCTCTAAGTGTAATAATGACTACAATTAAAATGACTACACAATAGTAAGCAGAACAAGCAATAAAATGTGTGGCTATAACTGCATAGGGACCATCTTAAACTTGTTCTGTTAGCCTGCAATTTAACTATGGATTTGCCATCCAGGACTACATCCGTTCGCCTCAGGGTGAGAGCATGAGGAAAAGCAACCAGGTGGTGTTTAGCATGCTGGAAGCAGAAGCCGAATACGTCCAGCAACTCCACATCCTAGTCAACAACTTCCTGTTAACTACTATTTAACTATTAGTTCATACGAGTGTGTTCATAGAATCCCTAATTAAACCTCTTGAAGTCATCCGTCTCGGGGGATCACTCACCGTGCGGGGATGGCGCTGATGGGCTTCTTGTAGATGGTGATGAGCTTCTCCAGCACCACGTCAGCGCTGGTGAAGACGCGGTACGAGTGGAGGAAGGTGTTCAGGAAGTCGATGGAGAGGAAGCGCAGGTCGGTGAGCCTCTCCAACAATCGCTCCACGCTGGCATAGCGGATCTGCAGCACCTTGCAGGAGTTCATCATCTTGCTGAAGCGAATGTCCACATCGTCGCAGTACAAGCTGGTGTCCGACCTGCGTTAGCATTTAAACTGAGGTTAGGAATGTGACTCACAGGGATTTAGCTTCGAGTACTTATGCAGCCCAACACCAGTTTGTACACTTTTCTGGTCACATGTGGGGCAGTGGGGAGAGCATTAACATTGCTTTTGGTTGGATTCCCCCACTGGAAAATAACACTTACATAGCCTACTTACAAAATTGAGGGCTATTTTAAAATATGCTATTACAAGAAAATACTTATTTGAGCATGTTTACTCTAATCTGGCTCAAAACTGACTCAGTGTGTGTGTGTGTGTGTGGGTGTGTGTGTGTGTGTGGTGTGTGTGTGTGGTGTGTGTGTGTGTGTGTGTGTGTGTGTGTGTGTGTGTGTGTGTGGGTGTGTGTGGGTGTGTGTGTGGGTGTGCTCTTGTTAACATATATAGTGTGTTGTCTGTGGAATTGACCTCCTTTAAGGAATTGTTTGCATGATCCTGTTACATAATCTTTTTTTTTAAAACACAAAACTTACACCACTTGTTCTTTTTGCAGCTATGAGCTAAGGCTTTTATCTTTAGCCTCATTACATTCGGTTGTACACTTACATTTTTTAAAGTACATTACATTATGTTACTTTACATTACATTATGTAACATTACGTGCATTTTGAAACTGTGACAATGTGCGGACGAGCAAGAGGATTTGATAATACAAAACTAAACATAACTCAAGAGTATAGAGTGAAGAGATATGTTGTATTTGTTTCTAGATGTTGAGAAACAACATCACAATAAGTACCAGTGTAGGCACTTGTGGTCCATTTCTATTGCATAATTCAAAGAGTTAAGGGTCATATCAAGTTGAGGATCTCTGTAGTTCAAGGTTCTTTATTTGTCAAACGAACATAGCTACAGTGTAGTTATGTCGATGAAAATGAAAAAAGGGAAAAAAAACAGTGCAACACAAAACACAGATAAACAGAAAACATATAGTGCAAGTAAATATTAAATAGTAAATACAAGAAGAAAAATAGTTTAAAAAAGTGAAATAGTGAAAAAAGAGTATATGCAAGTCATTGAAATATGATTAGGTAAATAGATAAATCATTTCTAAGTAGCAGCCAGATGAATATTGTGGATGATTTTTCAACAGTTCAGGTGTTCAACAGTCTTATTGCCTGTGGGATGAAACTGTCCCTGAGTCTGGTGGTTTTAGTCCGGATGCTGCGGTACCGCCTGCCAGACGGCAGCAGGCAGAACAGTTTGTGGCTGGGGTGATGGGGGTCTTAGTTGTACTCTTATGTATAATATGTTATGTCACTGAGGGTTCTCACGTATAGATGTACAAATTGCATAAGTTTGGGCACACATGTTCATGCATTTCCCATGAATTTGTCATGTATTTATGTCCTGCCAATCTCTCGGTTTGTGCATGTATAAGGTATGTGCATTTTCTGCAAGGTGTCAGACTCTTACTTAATCATCTGAGGCACGGTGACTTTACTGTTTTCCTCGAAGGCGTTCATCATCAGACCGTTGCAGCGGATGTTGTCAATGCACTGCGAGGCAACAAGACAGACAGAGAACAAAGAAACATTGTTAGTGAGTTCACAAAGCTTTGGACAATACAGGTTCCCACCAAGTCTTTAAAAAGTTGTTTATTCTAATCTTACTTATAATTACACTCTGTCCTGAAATCTCTATAAAGAGGTTGTGTCAGATGTTTGCAGCCTACAGTCTTATAGAGTTTTCCTTGTCTAATGATACTTCAGTCAAACAAGCACTTTACTATTATGCTGTGTGTTTGTTTGGAACATATTCAGTCCTAAATCAAACAGGTGAGGAGGAGGAGGAGTACCTGGCAGATGTCGCTCGTCCACGCTGACTTCTCCTGTCGGGATGAAGCCACCAGGATGACGGTGTAAGGCTGGACGTCTTTGGGCTCCACCATCACTTTGAAGTCCAGGTTCTCTGTGTCCATACCACTCCGCTCCACTTTGGCTGCAAGGCACACATTAAAAAAACGTTATTTCACTTTGACAGGTAAAATTTAACATAGTGAAAATATGCCATGTAAGAAGAAAGAGGGGAAAACAGAAATGACAAAATATGATAACAAATATATATATTTTGGCAAAGTATAAAGGAAGGGCAACAATTACATTTTAAATGATATGTGTATGTGTCCTTTACCATTAAATGTCTGAAAGACCCTGGAAGTGAAGAAAAAAACTGAAAATGTTGCGCTAGTGAGTAATTTTTGTAATTAAAAAAAAATACACATTTTCTACCAATTCCCAGATCAGTAATATGGTCAATAATTTAAAAAAGTGCATAAATTAAGTGTAAGAATCATGAATAATGTGGATTTGTTTTCTTATTTAGAAAGAGGAGCATGAAAGCACATCACTTTTATTCCCAAACATTTATCGAGGTTTCCTTAAATCGCATGCACCTAACATCGATTCAACTGGTCACCAATTCAGTTTGTGATTGGTTTGGTTCAATTTGATGGTGCTGCCTGTGAGTCAAAGAACAATATATTTGTATCCAAAATAGTTGACAGTTCTCTTTGAAGAGTCATGTTAACAGGATTGTCAGTCTTTGAATCCAAGGGGTTCAAGGAAACTAATAACTCAGAAAGATATTGTAACACGTTATCTGAGTCATGGTAACATTAGGGAAATACTTTGCCTACATAGTGCAGTTACATTTTCCGTATTTTCTAAAGCTCGCCAAGACAAAACTGCATATATTGATGCTTCAACTACTACATTACATTTAAACTTATATACAAAAGTTTAGTTTTCATGGTAACTTACTTTCATCATCCGTCCCCTCCGGCTCCTCCATCAGTGTGCAGTCTATGAGAGAGGAAACTCCATTCTGAGACAGGGTTCAAAGGTCACATGCAGTCTGTTACCAGCTGATAGACAGAAGACTCTTACATGTTCAGAGAGGTTTGATGTGTTTTAAAGGATAATTTAAGAAAAGGTTTGCATAATTTTATTGGTTTTAGATTTTTAAGAATCAGTAAGAACCTGCTGATTTAGATCTGAGCCTACCTTAGTGATGTGAAGTTTCCCCCCGGAGCCGCGGGTACAGATGATGAGATGTTTGGAGAAGAGGAAACATTGTCTCTCTCCTTCTTTCTTCAGAGACAGAGAGCCCAGGCGGCCTCTCGTGATCTTCCCTTTCTCGCTCATCGGCACCTGGATCAGGGAACCTGTGGAGTGTCAGTATCACACAGGAAAACATATGAAATTAGATTTTAACCTTGATCTTATTATCAGTGTCTAACCTTCAAAACCCTAATAAGGAAATACTATGAGACAGCCTCAGCTATTTGTGTACATCATTTGTCTTTGATGCATTTGCTGGGCATAAAGTTCAGAAAAGAAAAAAAAGAAATCACTGTTCATATTTTGTCTTACTTACCTTGTCTAACAAATGTCTGACTGGTGTCCAGGAGCACTTCACAGCCCTCTACAATCATCCGCTCAATAGCCAGGTTCTTCCTGATGTTCTCCGTCTCGCTCACCTCGTCATGCATGATTCTGAAGGTACAGAATTAAACATTTTAAGTTGTATGTTTGGTATTGAAAATGGAGTATCCTTCCCTAAAATCACTGTACAAATGTGATTGTAATTCCTGTATCCATTCAATCCTAATGTATGTTTTAGTTGCTTGGTTATCAGACGGTCAGTAGATCTACCTGGAGAGTTCCTCCAGTTTAGATTTAGCGTAGTCCAGACTGTTTCTCTCCACGTGCTCATGGGGGGTGTGAGCCAGTAGCTCGTGCAGCGTCAGGATGTAACGAGGGATCTGAGAAAGAGTGAAAGAGAATATATCTTTAAAATGTTATGTTTCAAACTTTGAAAGGTCAAGTGATTTTTTTCAAACTTTAAAAAAAGCAGTGCCAAGCACCTAAAGGGTTTCAACAGGTAATTAGTTGACCATGAAGCCCCTGTTGTGCAAAAGTGCTGCAACACTTTGCTCGTCATCTCATTACTGATCAAGAAACACGGATAATTGTCCATGATGGCATCTCACAATGGTCAAAATGTAAAAAGGTATAATTATGAACTCTCACACAAATAATACACTGATTGCCTAATGGAGGCCTGGGAGGCTGACACCGGGCATGGAGGTCAGGCGTTTGTCAGGAAAGGTGTGTTTGTATTATTATTATTGCGTATTTGTGCTTGTTATACTTAAATGCAATCTTCCAGAAATCGTCGTTCTTTAGACCACACCAGAATGATAAAAACTGTCAACGAGCATGTATGTTTTAAAGAGCATAAATGCAGCAGCATAATTTTAACAACAATGCAAAAAAATTAAACAAATAGGCCAAATGAGGCTCTGTTATAAAGCTCTAACTCCAAAGTGATATATCCAAAAACACTGACGTTGACAAAACATGGAGCTCCTGTGCAATTTTCAAAAAAGGAACGGAATTGAGAAATGTGAAAAATGTGGGTTGTAGCATAATATTACTCTACAATACTATCAAGAATTTTGACGGAGACTTGGGTAAACTCACAGTGTTGTACGAGCACTTTCTTTTCAAAAGGGAGTAAGGAGTAATGCAGTAAACACGTGCCACAGAATACTTTATGAAACTATGTGGAATAATCCTGCAGATATCCACAGCGTAGCTCTGAACTCCTACCTGAAACATGGGGTAAGTGAGGAAGGTCTCCAGCGTCCTCTCCTCACAGTCGGGCTTGGCCTCGTACTGCTTCAGCAGCTTGTCAAAATCTCGGTTCTGTTTGCAGTGGGCCAGGATCTGCAGGCTGTACTGGTGGTTCCTCACAAACTCCTGGTAGATGTTCAGCATGGGCAGCAAGATGTCGAAAAGGTCAGCTGCAAAGAGAAACAGAACACTTCTTGAATGCATAACATATCAGATAATTCTCCATGAAAAGAGTCAGTAGCTCTAATTGTTGACATGTGTTATTATCTGAGCTATAATTAAATAGTATGTTGAACAATGAAACACATGTTGTTCATAGGTATAAACAATTCTGACTTATGTTGTGTGAGTCCTGTGAGAAACGAGGAAATTGTCTCTTAAGAAATGTGTGAATACTTTAAGTGCTACCAGCCATGCTCCATTATACTGGATTGATGAAAAAAGGGTAAATATCTAAAAGAGAAAGCATCTGTTATACAGTAAGTGGTTGTCTCTGTGTCTCTTACCCAGCACCAGAGTGGGCCAGCTGGCTATCCGTGCCTTCAGACCCTGGTAGAAGATCTGATGTAGGAACATGATGGTCTCACTAATAAAACACATAATAAACAGTCGTCAGCGGCTGTTTTTTCTCCCTTGTTTCACAACTTTTGGCAGCTCTCCAGCGCCTGATCACACCACATTCTCAACCAGTCCCCCCCACCAGCCACCTGTTAAGGAAGATGCTGCTGACATCGTCGTGGGTGATGGGCGGCTTCTTGGAGCTGGCGGCCATGCGGAGCGGCCGCAGGAAGTTGTTGACCAGGATGTGGAGTTGCTGGACGTATTCGGCTTCTGCTTCCAGCATGCTAAACACCACCTGGTTCCTTTTCCTCATGCTCTCAGCGTGAGGTGAACGGATGTAGTCCTGGATGATGGTTTTCCACTTCCTGCGGCAAATCCAACCTCGCAGGAAACTCTGGACCTGTGATGAAACCAAGTTAGCAAAAGTTAAGTTACTGTTGTTTGTATGATTATGTGCATGCACTGACACAATCCAGTGGGATTTTGAAGAGTTTTCTCAGTTGTAACTTTGGGAAAAATTTGAAGATACATCATTTTCACCATGATAGTCTTCTGATGTTACCATGTGAATGTAAAATATTATTTTTATTTAAAATGAGCTCTGTATTTCAAATCACATACTCTAATTTAGTATTTACATTTTTACTAGCCTATTTATGAAAATGATCATGTTGAAGCATTGTTGAATACAATGAGCTGTGTCACTATCCCTCTTCACTGCAACATTCCTGGAGTACAAACACATCTGGTGAGGAGGAATACACATAAAGTCTGACACAGATCCTTTTTTTGCAGCTGATGTCTATCATGATCTGTCATCATGATGAAGACGAGCTACAAATCTAAAGCTAACTGTGGTTTGTCGCGTCAATCTAAAGCTGCATTCACATGACAAGCGGCAAAGCGGCAAAGCGCTGCCGGTGTGTTTCTATGGAGTGAGCGGTGCGCGCGATGCGTCGGGCACCGCTCCAATTGATCGCCGTGCTCTGCGCTGAAAGTTCAAATGATTTCAACTTTGATCTCGTTACCGCTGAGCTTTCGACGCGCAACCAATCAGATAACAGCTGGCTGTTTTCACCGTAATGCCCTGCGCCCAATCTGAAACCTGAGAACATCGCGTATCTGCAGATTTAGCAGCCATACATCCCTGTTGTTAGAACTAAAACCAGTATTCGTTTACTTTTTTTGGTAACTTACACCTCAACAAACTGTAACCACAACACATGGTAGCCTATTACCTTATACAGTGACTATGGAGAACATGCGGGCAAACACGTGTATGTTACACATTTGTAATAGGCCTACATCCTGCAGACATTAGCATGGAGTTCTGCTGACCTAAGAGATATAAGTCCACTATTTACTCTTATTTAAGCTCTGTCTACCAATTTTCCTTAGAACATTATCTTCTTTAGTTGGCAGAGGTTCAAACAGCTACTTGGTATATTAGTAACTGTGAGTTTGAATACAGCTACCTGCAGTAATTGTTGTTGAAAGCATTACAAATGTAAAATGTGTTGGCCGGCAACAACCAAAACATGCAATAGAGAGAAGAGGAAAACTAATGTAATTATGAACACCTAAGCTTTTGCAGGTTTAAAGTACCTGGCTCTCCAAACCTTTCCAAACCTTTCCAAACTCTCCAGCTTTATTAAGGAGCAGGAAGCTGCTTCACTCGAGCTGAGGACAGAATAAGGCTGTGGTGTAGTGGATGAGGAGCTCCCTGCTGTGAACGCCAGAGGAGTGAGCTTCCCTGAATAAATGTAGGTTAAAAATAAATCCTGCAGGTACCCAGAGATGATGTAGTGTTTAAAAACCTGTTTCAGAAACCATAAGTATCCCTGCACAGATTACAATCCCCCTCCCTTCCTTCCACCTGGCCTTCTTCGTGGCATTACTTTGAAAAAGATTGATTCATTTTCTTCTCCTTGAAAACTGCACAGCACAAAGCAGTGAGATCTCACCTTTTGATCTTCTTGATCTCCAAGTCATCTTCACTGGGAGGTACCTCTGGATTAGACTGGATCTTTTCATTATCCTTGAGCAGTCCAGCAATCTAAAATCCAACACAAATCAAACATCGCATTGATATTGCAAAGATGAGCGGACTTTACACTGCAGCTATAATCCTACTCGTGATCTCGCTCATGTAATATTCACTCAATGCACTCTGTGTTTTATTGACATTATTACGATTCTTTATGTTTTTATTCAGTGTCCATTTTTCATGTTTTTGAAAAACTTTGTTGCTTTCCATTAGCTGGTTTCAAAGAATTAAAATACTAACAAACTGCACCAAAATGGTTTTTTAAAAACATTATATTCATCCCTATTTTATTTACTCCCATTAGAGAGTATGAATAGACCAGATGAAACAGCTTTCAATAAAGGACTACAATTAAACACAAAAAAACAAAATCCATTACTACATGTTTTGCCATGAAAAGTGAGAGGGTTGATTATTATGTTGTAGTGGAGGCTGCAATATCAGGTACAATAGAAGTTGATTCATGCATATTGAAAACATTCAATTCAATTGGAGC
The DNA here is from genome assembly GCF_902827175.1 of Gymnodraco acuticeps. Classification (NCBI taxonomy): domain Eukaryota; kingdom Metazoa; phylum Chordata; class Actinopteri; order Perciformes; family Bathydraconidae; genus Gymnodraco; species Gymnodraco acuticeps. The sequence continues at coordinate 265,689 of NW_022991470.1, forward strand.
TAGCCATTAGCACATTAAAGGGAGATGCATTTGATCTAGTTCAGACTGAATAATTAGGATACAAAACACTCAACAGTATTGCAGAGGCTATAACAAAACATCCCGGGGACGCTGGAAAATGCTGCGTTCGTCATGAACACACAACAATATTGTTAAAATCTGGGTTGTGACCTTTGTCCATTCTCCTTTCTGTATTTATACTGTTCCTGACTACTTTCACGTCCATGTTTTATATCTCCTTCTTCCCTGTGTACCATACAGTAACACAAAACACACATGTATTACTAGCATGAAATTACAAGGCAAGTTACCTCAGATTTTAGCCGCTCTATCTCGATTTCCCCATCCTCTATCTGTTGTCGAAGTTGCTTGGCAACCGTTTTCTCCGTCTCCACTATTTGGAGTAGATGGAGATACTTCTGCATGAGGGTCTCATGCTCTGTAGCCAGGTTCCTGTAACTATACAGACACGCACACAGACATTGTAAGGACCTCATTAACGCATGTTTGCAGGCTCTCCATAGATTTATCAAAGCAAAAGCAGACCTCTGATCAGCATATGTTTGAACCACAGACCTCACGTCTCCACCGAGCGCAGGCACTTATGCAACCTTTTCTTCAAATACTTACAGGCTTAGCAAACCATGTGTAAATCCTGCTTCTGCATGAGCTTTAATTCAGAGCATTAACCAGTCCAACAAAGGGTTTTAGTTTAATTTGATCACAAAACAGCTTGTTAAAGCGGAAATGTGCTAAAATAAAGTCTTGGTTGCCTAAAAAATAAATTCAAAACATTAACTAAAGGCATCTAGAAATCAAAAACCTTTATTAAAGCAATAAAACGATATACAAGATCTACATTGCCCTGCTGTGTGCACATGCAGGGCAACGAACTCCTGTACAGTCAGTGCTGCTGCCTTGGCTGAACGTTAATCAATGTAATCTTCAATAAGTCCAATCAATTGACCTTTCGCCACACAAATGCACACTGCTGACATTTAGAGTGATTCACTTGGCCCTCTTTTGTGTCAGTATCTTAAAGGGGCATTTCACTCAAAATGGTACTGTATAGAAGAAAGTGAATGTAGTGTATCGCTGACAAATATGTGAAAAGAATCACAAAAAAACACTATTTGGTCCAAGTGGATGCATCGTTTGACTTTGGTGAGTCACTGCTATCTTTCTTAATTCTGACTAAATGATCAAATACCATTGCTGTACTTTTATTTTTTTACCTCTAAGTAAAAGCGTATTTTTGGTTGCTTTGTTGATTTAATATCTGAGCAGCAGACCAGTGAAATGGCTAACTTGGGGTCTGCACATGCAATTATACAGACTATCATGTTTTCAAGGTTGTGTAATGAGACAAGAAGTCAAACAAAAAGGACAAGTGTTAACATTAATAATGGTAAACATTATACCTAAACATCATCGTGCTAGCATACTGGTGTTAGCATTTAGCTACAGTCACACAATCAATTATTTAAAGATTACAATTGATAATATGTAGTCTGTAGTTGTAAAATGATGACATTGTGTATTGTTAATCTTTTCTATTATTCCGTATAAAGGGGAAAAAGTGATTTTCAACCTAATAAACTCCATAAACCCTTTTATTCTCAACATCACAGGGTACACACACACACACACACACACTCACACACACACACACACTCACACACACACACACACAAACATTCCCACCAAAATCGTTATCTTGCAGAACATCCACAGCTGAGTGTGTGTATGTACTGTAGGTGAGAGGTCATGTGTGTGTGAGGTACCTGGCCTGTGTGATGGCTGCCACCCACTCATCACAGTCCTTGACGTCCTCCGAGCGCAGCTCCAAAGACTTCTGGTTGTCATGATTGAACGTGACGGTAAAGTAGTACTGGAAATGGAAATGAAAGAAAGAGTCAAATATTTGTTCAACATGTAATAAGACAATCAGAATATATTGCAGCAAAGGGTTTCCGTGATACATGTACAACGTTGCTCTGCAGGAAACCCATCTGAGGGAAAACCTTGCATGATTCGTCACTGACCGGCTTTTCTTAAATCTACATGTTGTTGAATTTAAAGTAGTATGTCTACACACATGCATGCCCATGTGTGTGAATGAGTGGGAGAGAGAGATCCTGAGGGAAAAGTCTTGAAAGATTCATTATAAAGCCTCTGTGCATCCTGCCTGTAACCTGGCAACTCACCTCTGAATTGGAGGAAGCCTCTCGTCTGACGCCACGTTTTGTTTTGCTTTGTGCCAGTGATTAAGCTGCGTTTTAGTGACACAAACACCTCTCACCTGTATTTACTCCCTCGCCAATTATCTCCGGTGACCCTACATCCTCAAAGGTGCAGCTATGGCAATTATGGCAAATGTTTTCTAATAGGCTTATCAGATAAAATCCTCAAATCAACAAAGTGGTGGTCATTGCAATAATACTGAAAACAGACTATTCGTGGTAGAAACGCATCAAGTCATGTAACACTGATGCATTGTAAATAGATCCCCACAAATCCAATATATTGGATTTTTGTATCCCTCCCAAATGCCAAGAGCAAATCATTTGTGAAGGGGAGTAATGTTCCATATTTCCTTATGAGCAACAGAAATGCGCTTCCAGTTTCTCGCTTCCTCTGAGTGTCAAACCTTTTTTTCACCTGTTTGGTATAAGTGAGATAACGTAGCCAAATCTATGAACAGAAAGTATTGAATTTCATCTGAAAGTGAAACAAAATTAGCAAATGTTTTAACTAAATGTTTATAATGTCTGTCTTCAATAACATTTGCAATTGTGTCTCTAAAATACGTTTTGATCCAGTTTTTAAATGTTCACAATGGTAGATTTCTGTTGTATCAGAGCCATTTTTTCTTTTGATTTTGCTAAAAATGGTTTAATTAAGTGAAAGCAATAAAACTAGGACAAAAACATATCAAGCATTTCCACTTCTCCCCCCCTCTTACCCGTCACTGTATCACATTTCCACTAATGCCCATATTTGCTGTACTTGCTAAGTGAGACACAATGCCGAGGCATGTTGTTGGACATTTCGTTGGCCCCCTTCAAAAGCACTTTTTCAGATGCAAATAGGGGTTGCCATAGTAACTGTGGGCTTAAACGTAGCTCGCCGTCTAAATGGGGAATAAGAACATTTAAAAAGTAGAACACTCCAAAGAATACAATGAGAACGGAGAGAGACAGACGGAGAGCGAGCGAGAGAAAGATCTTTTGCCTTCTTGAGGAGTGAGGGCTATAAAAAGCGCCGTAGCTCTGCAAGGTGGCAGTTGGCTTGGCATCTATTCGCTGCATTGTCCCTCTCCCTGTCACACACACACACACAGATAAGATCCAGCTCTCACTTGGCTATTCCTCCTGCAGCCTTTGACACACACACTCACACTGACGCGCTCCCAAGAAATCTGTTGTAATCTGCACATGTAACGGCTTTAATGTCAGGAATGTACAGTAGCATTGCCTCGGATGACCTCTGTAGTCTGCTCATCGACTCAAGTGTCATTCTTTGTTTTTCAAGAGAGGGGAAAGTGAAAAGGAAATCTGTATGCCCTCAGACACCTGGAGCATTGATTACTCTCGCTGTCCTCATTTCACCTTTTATAGATCAGCATCGGCGTATGCAGGAGGACACTGTGAGACGCACGCAGACTCTGAGCCACGCACATAGTCCCACAAGATATGCTAGCAGGGTTAACAAAAAGCATGTATTTGTGCAAATAAGCATCCAAATGTTATATACACGTGCACAATCATTTACACCCCCACGCAAATAACACAAAACTGAGAGAATTTATTCCTGACACATATTATGTAAAGGGACACGTGCTGAACAGAAGACTGTGTTATGCTAATTCATGGCTTTCAAATTCATTTAATTCACTGTTGAACTAAATTCACTGGAGCAGCCTGCATGAACAGCTGTCATCATAGATGTCACTCCGTCCATGTCCTAGGAATAGAGCTCTTGTTCGGACTGTAAGAAAAATAAGCTTGACGGTGAACAAAGTTTATTAGTTCACCCTGTGAGAGTCAAGAAGTCTAAGACTTAACTCAGTGTCTACTTGAACAACTGATTCGTGAAATATGAGCTCTTTCTGATCTGCTATAGTTATTGTCTGCATATACAGTATAAGGCAGAAAACGAAAACTATAGTATAAACATATTGGTGAAAACAAATACTGGAAATCTAAGTTCACATGATTTTAAATCAATCAATCAATCAATCAAATATTGCTTGTTTGTAAAATGACAAACATCCAGTGGTTTTTTAATCTACCTTCTGGCGACTTTCACCCTAAGAATCTAAATTTGACACCGTCACATGAAAATAAATCATCTAGGGTCAAATAAACATGCATTTACTTGTCTGAATTCTGCCGGCACATCTGTTTGACACTTGGTGACACTGATACTAATCCTGACAGCTTTGCCAACAAAGAGCAGAGGGCAAGTGTCTGAAGAATGTGACGTGACAGCAGCGCTCAGCACCGTGGACGTCAGGTAGCTGATGGAAGCAGCCGCATACAGAACATGTAGGAGCCACCGTACAATAGTCACTTATAATTACTAAAACACGTGTCCATGCTTTAATTGTCATTTATACCGTAACATATAAATACAATAACTGCAGATTGGAATCCTTACATGGCAACCTAGAGTATACATTTTCAATTAAATGTTTAATTATTCAACAGGTTTTACAGAGGATTGTAAAGTATGACAGGAGAGCATCCAAGGCAAATGTCATCTAACTCTGATTCGTATAGCTATATATTTCAGCTATTTATAATAAATACGAACTTCCAACACATGGTGCATATTGAATCAACATAAAAGACAAGACAGATAAGACATGCAATATATTTGTATGGAGTTTTGGGTGAATCCAGGTATAAATAAGGATTGTTTTTGTAAGATTCAGGTCATTCAAATGTTCCCCTGAAGTACAGATTCTTAGTTCTTTGTTTTCAAGCTGCAAATGAACTTTGCTCTGGAAATGTAATGAATAGATTTTGTAACAACAATCATCTTGGAAAATAAGAGCAGAACAATGTGGGCATCCGTATGAGTTTGTTTGTCTTTTTGAATCCATGGTTAAAGGGTTCATTTCCTGAACATTACCCACAACCAAATTGCAAATGAGATTTTATCTCAATGCTTTTTATCTGGTTAAATAAAGGTTAAATAAAAAATAAATAAACAACATGTCCAGCACCAGTATGGCAAGAGTCTTTTGTTGCAGGCATCAAATGTTCAGAGTTATATTTAAAGAAAGACAAAACACTCTAATGTCGTGCGACACAAACATGAGGCTTGCTAGTGGGCAAAGTTAAAGTTGGTTGTATTTGATTTGAGATATTAGTTTTGTTGTGCACCTATGTAGTGAAGGGTCCAGGTTTTTTACTGGAAACTTTCATATGCTCTCAAAAGGAAAATATCAGCCAAACTTACATCTCAATGGCATTGTTGGAAAACAACAACAACAACAACAACAACAACAACAACAACAACACCAACAACCTGTTAGCCTCATATATGAAGACTCTGCTGACTGAAGAGATGAAATGAGCCACTGCTTTGACTTTCATCCTGTATTGGCCGTGCTGCAGGTGAAGCAGAGCAGATTTCAGAAGGTGACTGCAGTCATAGCTCACAGCATCTTGACCACTTCTCTGGCTCGTAAATGCTTTTATGCCACAAGGTTTATTCCTTCCAGCTGCAGCCTTTCTAAATCCTCAAAACTGTTTCGCTGGAGGCAACCATGCTTTCCCTGAGATTATTTATGACCCTATTAAACTGGCATTAAAAAAACAAAACAGTGGAAATGGTGTAGCCCTCACACATGTTAATCCAAATGCCAGAGGAGCCATAACGAATGGGGGGATGATGTACAGAAAAAACAAAAGCATGCCTGGGACATCGTTTGGGTTTCATTCATGGCTGTCGTTAACAACCCCATGATAATGAGAGAGCTATCAAATGAACCAAGCCGCTATGAACCGGGGAGCCGCAGTTGCCAAGGTAGGATGCTATTAATATCAAGACAAGGAATTAAATCAATACGTCAAAACGACAGGGAAGGGGCAGCTCTCCTCCGCAAGATGGCAACCTGCAAAGTTTGGATGCTGTTTTTAAGTTTACTCCCTGCATATGAGGCAATCCCTGAACACTTAATATATCAACAAATAATGTTATATAAAATAAACGTACTGCAACAAATCGTTGTGATGATAACGATACAAATAAATATAGAAGGTTAACTAGTTTTCGTGTTTGTAAAGTTTACTGAGAATCAAATGTAACTTTAGAGCATTGCATATTTGTGTTTGAGTTAGCTTTGAAGCAGGCTATTTTAGTGCTGAATCGAGACAATCAATCAGTGAGGATGACGCAATTACGTAACTCTGAACGTCAAGTGAACATCTCTGGGACATTGTTTGCGTGATAAATAGATGTTGGGATAAAAACAGAAACTGTGTCGTTTGCGGTTTTCGCTACGTACACAGAACACTTCCGCTTGTCAACGCTTTCACCGAGTTGATCAAAGCACGTTTTCCCCACCAGGAGAGAGAGACAACAAGCTGCATTAATGAGTGCGTCCGCTCAGGAGACAGTGGCAGTCAGTCAGGCAGACTTATGGGAGCTCTCCGTGTGGTCGATATCTTACCTGCTTCTCTAAGCATTCCTTCGCGGAGAGAGATGGGTTTGGGTGACGGTGCCCTGTCACACACACATCCCTCCAACAGGTACAGTCCGGAGGGGCGTGAGCTGGAGTCGTTCTCGAAATAAAACAACATGTTCTGCAACAAAGCAAACCACTTAGAATGCCATTTTGTGTTGTCTGAGCTTTTCTTACTCAGGCAACCTCGCCTCGTCCCATCCTTCTTAGCCAAAAGAGCCAGATAGGTGATGTGGCCGTCATTGAGTCTCATCCCTTTCTGCATGTTGGCTGTGAATCCGAGAAGATCTGCGGGGAAGCCTGCGGACTCTACATGTTCTTTTTCCTTCTCAACACCTCCAAAACACAGTCAGACTTGGTGGACAGCAGCCCACTCCTGCTTGTCCATCCACAGTTGCCACTGTAAATGCCTGCGAACTGGGAAGAAATTAAGCTGAACAAGAATAAAAAGAAGAAGAGAAGGATGCACGGAGAGTCAAAGTTACGCATTCAACTGCACTCAGTCCACGCTGCGAGTGTAGGCTACTACAGCCCCGACGCCTTCTTAGAACTAGCTTGAGGACTGAGGTGTCCCCGTGCATAGACTACACACACGCGCAACACAAGCGAGCGCCAGCTCACACAGCATCCTGTGCTCACAGAGGGAGGAAGCGCAGTCACGTGACCCGTCCCCGGAGCAGCGGATTTCAGCACCTTGGACAGAAACTCCGAGGAACAACAACACAGAGAGAGAGACAGCCTCCTCATGTGGAGAACCCCGGAGAAGATAAGGCTTATCAGGCAGGCCCTGCAGACTGACAACACACACACACACACACACACACACACACACACACACACACACACACACACACACACACACACACACACACACCACACACACCACACACACACACACCACACACACCACACTCATATTGTCATATTGATATCTTTAAAATGTTCTTGTAGAAGTTATAATTAAGACGTTTTATTCATTTTAAATACCCCTTAACCAGTTTTCCAGCTCTTTAAACATACATTAATGTCCATGGGGATCAATTAATTCATAGTTAATTTTCATTACTTTTGCATGAAATGTGAAAAACTAAAGGAATCTGTTTCAAGAAAGTATTTACACTACCAAACATACAATCTACTGTACCCCTGAAATACACACCTGTAGTTCTTTGAGGGTTCCTTACCCCCAAAGGAAAAGTATCTGATGTGTGGGCAACACAATCCACACACAAGAAAAGATTGCACACATCACACACACATGACAGATGAAAATGCCAGTGACATAATGCATGATATAAGAACAATATCAGAGAAGAAATACAGATATTACTTTGATTCTTTATTTTGCTACTGATGTTTATTTACTCGATTTTGAATGGGAAGCATTTAATTATAATATTGTGTGTGTGTGCGTGTGTGTGTTTGTCACCGGGCCTATGGGGGTAATTAAAACCGTAGTGCAGGTTGTGCAATAGGTTATGTTTTTAACAGAGAGGGGGAGATTAGGGAGCCATTTATTTTCTGTTGAGTGCAACCTATTTATTGTTGGTCTAGTTTTGCCCCAGTATCTGAGAAGCAAAAATAATCCTGTTATGTGTTTTTGTTTGCAATCCAGGGTATTAAGTAATGCAGTTATAAGTCATGCTCTTTGTTTAGACACAGAGTGTAGGACAGAGCTTCATGAATCAACCACAACACTAGTAGCTTTATATATAAAATACATACAGTAGCAAACATTTCTATTTTGTAACTTGCCCCACATCAGCTCCAATACAATACATCCTTAATGAACCTTTTTCAAATGGCACAATAGACTCTTTGCATCTCCTGATATTAAAACGTATTATTTTCTTTGTGTTAAAGTAACGCTGAACATCATTTTATTTTGCCAACACAAATCTCTCTGACGCTCTCTGACTCATCGTCCCTCAGCTTTCAAATGAGAGGACGAAGATGAAAGTGTACAAGAGCACTCTTCCTCTGGTTCTGGCCATATTCACACTTCCTGTCTAATTAAATATGGGTGCTGAGGCAATTCACCACCCATGCTGTCAGGGAGACAGGTAGCCACTGATGGCAAACAGCCATATTGAAAACGTCTGCGTCAGTTTGTTTGACTTTGAGTTTATCAACACGAGTGTATCTAAGTATTTATTATATTTCTGTGATATTAGCAGGTTTCAGGTGAAATTCCCTCAAGTCAGTTTAAGTATACACTGATTTCTAGGCATCAATACACATTTTACATCTTGACCCAGTGATAATAGACAATGTTTAATTCCAGTAATGATACAATAAATAATCTATAGCAGCTAAACCTCTGTTTTTGTCCATATCTGCCCCATCCTACCACTTTTACAGAACACAGAGGGCACAAAGAGTTTACAAAAGCCTCTCAACGCCGTCCACTGCTGGTACATTTACATATCTAAGAGGGCGAGAGAGATACTCATTAGGGTTGGCCCATAATTAATCCTAGATTACCATATTGGGGCGAGGACACACACAATGGTTTATTTCATCACTGGGGCATTTCACAGTGGGATCATAGTGCTTTGTCTGTGTGTGATCATTAAGAAGGACCCAGGGAGGTAAGAGGGCATAATTAAGTACATTTTGCCTGCTCTTAATGCTAGATTCAATGAGCATTTTATATTTGTATTTGTAAAAAGGGCACTCTATTCTTATGAATTGTTATTCCTTTTACATTTCTTTGTGTCAGGTAGAGTGAAGAGTTGCAGGGAGTGAAGGGAGAGAGATGCGACAGTTGTGAAGCTGAAATGTAACCCCATGCACTCAAAGAACACAAGCAAACTTCATTATACACACACACACACACACACACACACAACACAGCACACACACACACACCACACACGACACACACACACACGCACACCACACACACACACACAGACACACACAGACAAACACACACACACAGACTAACACACACACCCACAACACACACACACAACACACACCACCACACACACACACCACACACACACACCACACACACCACACTACACACACACACACACACACACACACACACACACACACACACACCACACACACACACACACACACACACACACACACACACACACACACACACACACACACACGACACACCATTATTGGACTTATCCACCGTGACGCCCCATTCTCAAACTCTGTTGCCTGGTTTCTTCCATCCCATAATCAGCCCCTCGATACAGGGGTTGTAATGAGGTGGTGTATTCTCCTCTCTGACTGGCACTGATAGTAAAGATTATTTTTATGGCTTCCTTTAATAGACGGTATAAAATAGAAAGTGATGCAGAAGATTGGAGAGATAGAGCGGTGATGACATTTCACAAAGGTCACGGAGGGAGGATTCAAACCCATAAAGTTGTGACCAATAAAGAAGCCATTTCCAGAAGGGGGGAGCCCACAGCTGGAGGTCATTTTAGACATATTGCGGCAACATGATTTCTAGGAATTCTGTGTATTAATATATCAGTGATGTGTGAACGAGAAGAATAATTACCTTGGCTTCAGAAAAACCCCATCATAAGCAGAAAATGTGTGTTGGGAAAAGTGATGCATACACACTAAGCACACTTCTTAACATATCATTATAATGTTTTTGTCTACCTGACACATCTAAGTCCAATAGTCACACTCTTTTACACTCTGTTTTGGTCTCCATCAACCAATGAGAACATTTTCCAGCTATTTTACGTCTATATGTTTGACTTTCTCCATTAGCTAGGATCTGTGTGAAATATTTGTATCATTGGCAAAGGTAGGACCTTTCCGATTTGAACTGATTCTGTGTATCTGTTTCATATTTGATCATAAAATTGCACTTAAAAAGTTGATTACACAACAGATGTTCATATATTGAATCATTAGTTTCAGAAATGTATATCAACAATTCTATTTTCTAATGTTTATTCTGGTGAGGGTTTATTAATGTAAACGTACTGAAGTACCTGGAGTCATGAAAAAGGAGGAGTACACTTGCTTTTTTGTCACTGTCTTCCATGTCTAGCGACACAGTTTGGAAATGTAAACGACCACAAATCCTCTCGCGCCTTTGCACCCGACTATTCTCCTGGAGTCACGCTTCATTAGAGACGCTGTCAGTCTTTCACAGGACAGTAGATTCACTAGCAGGAACCACGCCACAAACACTGTGATGTTTGTACGTTTTATTGAAGTAACATGTGAATGATATGAGGGGGTGAAGGGATGATCTGGGAGGACGAGCTATGGTCCGTGCAGTGGGAGACTCAGAGTGGGGGTTCCGTCTCCGGCATGATCTGCGTGGGCTGATTACGGGCCCCCCAGACGATACCTGGAATTAAGGTGTTAGTATACGCAGTATATAACATGCACCGTTTAATATAGATGGTGACGGGAAGAGGATGTTGGGATGAAGGGATGAGGGATGGAGGGATGGAGGGATGAGGGATGGAGGGATGAGGGATGTAGGGATGAGGGATGTGGGGATGAGGGATGAGGGATGAGGGATGGAGGGAGTAGGAATGAGGGGATGAGGGATGGAGGGATGAGGGATGAGGGATGAGGGATGAGGGATGTAGGGATGAGGGATGTGGGGATGAGGGATGAGGGATGAGGGATGGAGGGATGAGGATGAGGGATGAGGGATGAGGGAGGGATGAGGGATGAGGGATGGAGGGATGAGGGATGTAGGGATGAGGGATGTAGGGATGAGGGATGTAGGGATGAGGGATGTAGGGATGAGAGATTGAGGGATGAGGGATGAGGGATGAGGGATGGAGGGATGAGGGATGTAGGGATGAGGGATGTAGGGATGAGGGATGTAGGGATGAGGATTGAGGGATGAGGATGAGGGATGAGGGATGGAGGGAGGAGGGATGGAGGGATGAGGGATGAGGGATGGAGGGATGAGGGATGGAGGGATGAGGGATGGAGGGATGAGGGACGGAGGGATGAGGGATGAAGGGATGTAGGGATGAGGGATGAGGGATGTAGGGATGAGGGATGAGGGATGAGGGATGGAGGGATGAGGGATGAGGGATGTAGGGATGTAGGGATGAGGGATGGGGGATGGAGGGATGATGGATGTAGGGATGAGGGATGAGGGATGAAGGGATGTAGGGATGAGGGATTGAGGGATGTAGGGATGAGGGATGTAGGGATGAAGGGATGAGGGATGGAGGGATGTAGGGATGAGGGATTTAGGATGTAGGGATGTTGGGGGCGAGAGGGCAGGCAAGGGCTGGAATGGATGTATCGCTCGGTGTGAGTCAGAAGGGGAACTGTATGGGTAGAAAGGGAGAGGGAGGGTGGGTTGAAAGGATGGAGACGAGCAGTGGCCGGAAGTTTGCCGGATATAAATAGGGGTGGCCGTGGTTCGAGGTGGAGATTTAGGCGTGGCCATGCTCCTGAACCTATGTTAAAATGTTGACCTCATGTAATGCAAAGACTTGCTGGTTAGGAATGAAGCCTTGACACTCAAATAACATTTGTCCATGAAATGTCAGTATAGAGTGCATCCATGTTTAGGCCATCCAATTCGATACATATGTCAAATGCATCTGCAATCCACGTGTGAAAACCAGTTAGTTGCTGCCGTTTGAGTCGTGTTGAGTGAAAAAAGACAGGTTGGGTTTTTATTTAGTGGATTCATTGTGTTGTGTTGGCAGGATGCGGCTAGCTGAGACTGCAGCAATCACCACATGTACAAAAGAAAGTAAGTAGGGCCCACTTAGACCCACTCTGTCTGTCTGACTGGAGTTGCCATCAAAGATAATTAAGTTGCTGCTAAAAACAAAAGAATGAGTGAAAAGACGAGTGCGATTTTTTTTTTTAGAGCAGTGGAGGTAGATCATTTTTTTGTGATTTGTTATTATAGGGAACATCACATTGTTGATATACAACAATGGAAATGACCCCTTCTAACTCACTCAAGGTGAATAATAAGCTGAATAGAAAAGTTCTTATTAGATTATAGAAAATAATATTTTCTATAATCCAATAAGAACTTTTCTATTCAGAGCTCACAGTCCAAGACCCTACTGACTGAGCCACTGTGCTGTCATCAGCATTAGCCGGCAGTGGCTCAGTCAGTAGGGTCTTGGACTGTGAGCTCTAGGGTTGCCGGTTCAAGTCCCTGACCAGACCTAAAATTTGGAGTGTGGACTGCTACTTGGAGAGGTCCAAGTTCACCTCCTGCCCTGCCGTGGTGCCCTTGAGCAAGGCACCGGACAGCCCACTTCCCCACCTCACTCCCTTGCTCCCCGGGGCGCTGTAGCAATAGCTGCCCACTGCTCCTAGTACTAGACTCCTGGTTAAATGCAGAGGACAAATGTCACTGTGTGTGCTGTGTGCTCTGCATGTGTGACCATTACAGAGGGTTTCATCCCTCCCAATTCTTCTTCTTCTTTGCCTTTTAAGCTAACCTGATCCTTAACTGGAAAACAAATTGTCAACATGATCCCAATTCGACCAAATGCTTCACATAAGAATAAGTAAAAACACAAAATCAAGCCTTTTATAGAGACACTGCCAGAGTGTTTGTTTAAGTGGCTGTCTACGCGCTCTCTCTGAAGGCAGATTGGTCAGTGTGGGCAGCTCTCAGACTGGAGGATTTGGCTGCAGCTCTCTGCTCTCTGCTTTGTGCAATGCAGGGTCACCACCTGCTGCAGCTTCTCAGGCCAAGCAGCTTCAGACGGACCACGAGGCTGAGCTTCAGACAAGGACGAAAGCACCACAGATCTCACCCACGCATACCTCAACTGTCCCAACAACAACAAAAGCAAACAGATGGGGGATGGAAAGTTGAACATTATGGAACAGGGAATTTATCCCATCCTTGCTCTCAAGTGATTTTAAAAGTGTCTTTGCTGTGTAGTTTTTTTTATATTACAAAATACAAGTAGAAGAAGAGCCGTTTTAATGTCGTACTAATATATATAAGAGGAAGGCTTTCCAAAAATGGGTCAAAGATGTATAACAACATAACATATCTTTGGTTCTGTTTAAGATAGTGACCGTTGCTTATCTTGCCAGAGAGGCCATATTTGATGGCCTTTTGCCTCATAACCAGTAGGTAGAGACCCCTAGAAAGAGCCCGAAAACTCTCCTAATTCTTACTTGTGTTCACCACCATCATCCAACGTTATACCAGTAAAAATAAACATGTTTAGTTGTGTCATTGTGAGCATGTTAGCCTACCAACGTTAGCTTTTTGCTCAAAGCACTGCTGTGCCCATAGTACAGTCTCTCAAATACCCTCTTTGGAGAAGGATTTATTTTGACAAATAGAAGAAATATTCTCTTCTGAAGGCAAGATTGCTAATTTAGAGTTTTTTCTTGTGTGCCTTTTCCTAAGTAAACTGCATCTAGTTTGAATACAATGTCTACATTTGGACATATTTTGGGTTAAAACTCAAAATAAATTAAGGTAACATTTTACTTTTTGAATGTGAACTTGATTTAACTTTTTTAAACTGCAAAGCCCCTAAATTGCAGCTGCATCTTCATGTCCCAGAGACTGTCTTCCACCCTCTTCACCCTAACCTCCACTGTGTGAACAGGTGTCGTTCACACACGCTCCGCACACACAGCAGCGTCAAACGGCTGGCCCTAAGATATATGCTAATGTCATGCAAATGCCATATAGCAAATCTGGAGGTGAGGCATATTAATGAAAGGGCAAAGCATCATAATCAGCCACAGAAGTGTGCTGTCCTTGACAAGAGGGCCGTCACATCTTCAAATGTTACAGAAGGTCAGCGGCCAGCACGTCACAGGAGACTCTGCTGAGGCTTTAGGCCACATCTGCTGCGACACGTGGCTGCTGAACATGTGCATTTACACTTACAGGTCCATCATCAAGCGCTGTGGGATGGAGGAGGTTGAATCATGAAGGCATGTGTTCATTATTGAAATGTAGTCAGTGTGGAAAGATCTTAAAACTGGACCTATTTTGGATCAGATGAAATTTGAGTGGCAGACTGTCACTTTTTAATGAGAAGTGTTGTTCGCACTGCTATTGAGACTTGACTTGAATGTGTTGCACTTACAAGCTCAGTGCCACAGTGTGTGGAACACAAAGTCAGAGCGCAGGTCAACGGCAGGTCAATATGGCGCATTGCAGCATACAGCGAGCGAGCAGCCAACGGGAGGACTCAGTTCAGGAGTCGAAATGTCACGAGTCACTAAATCTCCTTTGATTCAGGGAATGATGAAACTCTTTCAAAGTCACTGCTTGAAACGTGTACAACTTGCTCAAAATACTGTTTTGTGTCTAATTGTGCTGCTTTTTTCTTATATGAACAACGTATAGACTACTTGTATGTGAGCGAGGTCTCTTGTACTGATGAAGATGGTGTGGTTCATTTTACTTTCAATGTTTTTGCTGCTGATTTTGTTACTTTTCTGATTTATACGACTGCAGATCTAAAGAGTTATCTTCCAGCTAAATGTTTTGGTATTCCGGACCCAACTGCAGACTATACACTACCTGTTGAGCAGATGTTAGACTAGCTGGTGAACATAATGGAGCAATCAGCAGCTAAAGAGCCAGATATTTAACTTAGTTGCGGTGGTGGCGACCAAAACAATGTTGATACTTAATGTCAAAATATTGGACATTTATTCATAATATAGGCAAAATACAACCAAGTACAACTTATCAAAATAGGCATATATTGTTTAATTTCTTTAGATATTTAACTAAACTCGTATTATTTTGAATTCAGGACATGGCTGTAAAAGTGATTATTGCGTAGTTGATTTTTACTGAAAAAGAAAAGCTTGTTGATGATGATGATAATAATGATGATGATTTATATTGGATCTTTAGGCAAATCTGCAGCCTGAGAAGCACAGAGGAGGGCTCACTTACTGTAGACACACACTGCAAGAAGGCACATGCCCACTCTAACACACAGCTATAGAAACACACAGCAGAAAGTATCATCAGCCTCTCTGCTGCCTTGTTCCTTTTTATAGAAGCTGTTTGGTGAAGAGGCCTAGAAATTCGATCATGCATTTTCTCATGACTGAGGCCCTCCATATTTAGAGAGTCTATTTGTGGCTGTCTCTCTCCACAGTTGCCTTGCCATGCCCCGAGGAGAGAGAGAGAGGGGAGAGAGAGAGAAAGAAAGAGAGAGGACTAATAAACCTCCCAGAGTATGCCTCGCTTAGTTTCAAAACTGCAGCAGAAACAATCGCCGCCTGCAGAGCACAAACAGTGGATGAACACACTGATGAACTGGAATAGGCACAGAGCTAAGGGTCAACATCGCTGGAGGAATAGACAGTCTGACCCGTACTGTCTGTGATTGTTATTTAAAGAGTCCTAGCCTTTAAGTGATATTGTGTTGAACTATTTTTGTCAATACATTATTTTCAGAAGTTATAATTCTCAAATATATTTCTATATTTTGGTAACCATCTATGAAAACATCCCTCACAGACATGTATAGCCTCTAGAAGCATTGCCAAACACAATTTTTTTAAATCACCCCCCTTATAGATAAGTATGATATTAGGTGCAATTCTTTTTTTAACAATGCATAAAGCAACTAACTTGGGTCTATAATTAGATTATTTGTAGGGGCATTTATCTTCACATCATTCTGCTTTTTCAAAGTATTTGTTTTCATCCAGTCTGAACTATATAAACGACTGCATGTACTACACACAATGCAATGTTCTTAATTATGCTAAATGAGAACATAATTCAGCATTTAATGGCATAAAATACCTGTATAACTAAGTTAGACGACAAAAGAGACTGCCAGTTTCTCCCAATTCACAGTCTCAAACTAACATTGTTTTTTTTCTGAGAAAAGATAATATAACCTCTCCATATCACAGATCAGTATCAAGTCAACAAGTAGAGAAAAACAGGCACGTGGAAGAAAGGCAGTATAAAGCGTTGCCGATCAGGTAAAGGCATCGATACTTTGTGCCGGCCAGCTGTAGTACAAACTCAATCTGTGAAATAGCTCAAAACTTTACGAGAACCAGTCACCAGTGTCCTCAAGCTGTACTTAAAGTAGTGTCTTGTAGAAATTACTTTACTGCCACTAGAGGATGCTGTTTATACTAATGATGTGAGGACTATGGATCAGAAAGAAGATGTTGAGCAAGAGCCGGAAGGAAACCCACATAACCTCGAGAGGACACACACACAATACACAGAAAAGGAAGGACCCAAGGACATCATTGACACAAAGAGAAGGGAAACATATGATTCAAGGACAGTTGTGGTTAAGACAAAATTGAGGTAATTGGAATTTTGTTTGTGCTGCTACTAAAATAAATAAATAAAAGTGAATTGCCTTTTCAGATTAAGTATCCACATTACTATCTGGGTTAAACACAGAATACACTGTCACTTAATTGAGTAATGATGAACACATGCATTTTCTAATCAAACTAAAATAGGTTCAATGCTACAGGCCCCACAAATACAATTCCTGGTACACACAATACAACTAAATCCAATGAAGAAGCATACAGTAGGTGCCAAAAGTAGGAACAATAAGAGGCCAAAATGTGTTTTCTATGTTATTTATGAGGAGAAAACCTTAAAAAAGTGGCAGAAACTTAAAAAATAACATGTAATCAAATATTAAACTTTCATCACATTGCAATTATAAATGTGATGTATCATTAAACATGTTACAAAAAGAAGAAAACACAACCAGGGTGTGCCTTCTTCTTGTATACTGTGAGGGAACCCGGGCTATTTGATTTCTCAGTTCCTATTTTTACTGTATCATCGTCACATACACTGTCCACTCTGTCCTCGAGACGCTGTTTCATCAGAGTGAACGCAGAGCACGCTCCTCTAGTGTTCACATGCTGACAGTGGCAGTGCTAGATCTCAGCTCTCTGGCCTTTCCATTCAACTGCCATGCCCTGAATGTGTGCTGGCAGCCCTCATGATCACATTTCACCCTTCAGTGAGCAGCAGGGTGAAGCACAGCACAACACACAGCTCCTCCTCTGAACACTGTGCTCGGGTCACAGCGAGGCTCAGAATCACTGTGTGTGTCCTGCACACAGTGAGATCAGTACTTTGTTTATTTACCTGGGAATTAACCTGGTATCTGAATCAGAGATATTTATTTTTACAGTCCACACTTTGTGTTCCTCCCAAAGTGTTGCACTGGCTCACACATAACACTGTACATACATCCTTTAAACACACAGCACACCCACCACACACACACAAACACACCACACACCACACACACACACACACCACCACCACCACACACACACACCCACACACACACACACACAACACCCACACCACACACACACACACACACACACACCAACATGACCACATTATTTCTAACCCCACATGATCCGCGTCCATTGACAACTGAGTGCTGTTTGGCCCGTCAACATGGACAGATGATGGTCAATCATAAGAAACTCAAGGATCATACACTGTGAAAACACGTGTGGAATCAAAAACATAGGTAGGACAGCTGAGAACATAAACCAAAATAACTGGTTCAAGTCCCAGAAAAAGTGATATCATTTAAATTATCTTCTGCAAGAACTGCATGCTAGTTGAGTATGTTTACCATATCATGGACTAAAGTACCACACAGCTTCTTGTGTTTGGGATTAAATGCATTTTCTTAAACAACAATATCTCATATTACCAAATTTTTTAGGACTTGAATCTGGTGGTTGTGGGCTTTGATGTGAATGTCTTTCTGTGCCTCTACTCAAAGCACTATTTGATAAAGAGCTGAACGGATTTAAACTTACACTTCAATTTACCGATTTTTAAATCTGGGGATAAAGCAATGATGTCCAATTATAGACCTATCAGCATCCTCCCCTGTGTCTCTAATATAGCTGAGAAATGGGTGTCAAAACCATTCACCAAACATTTAGACAAAGGCTTCGCTCCACTCCACCCAATGCAGTTTGGTTGTCGTGCTCACCACTCCACTGACACAGCTAACTGTGTCTTTGTGGAAAAGGTTGAATGTATGTTGGACACGAGCCCATATGTAGGTGCTGTCTTCCTTGATTTCAGGAAGGCATTTGACGCAGTTGACCACAAAGTGCTCCTTATAAAGCTGACGTATTTCAATTTTTCTGCAGTTTTCTATACATTGGCTCAAGTCCTACTTATCGAACAGAAAACCGTGTGTTCTGGTCAACGGAGCCAAATCCCCCTAACTTGTGAACCCTGTTGGGGTTCCACAAGGTTCCATTCTTGG
The DNA here is from genome assembly GCF_902827175.1 of Gymnodraco acuticeps. Classification (NCBI taxonomy): domain Eukaryota; kingdom Metazoa; phylum Chordata; class Actinopteri; order Perciformes; family Bathydraconidae; genus Gymnodraco; species Gymnodraco acuticeps. The sequence goes on from NW_022991470.1 coordinate 284,634, forward strand.
ACCGACTTTTTGCACTGTACATAAATGACTTGCCTAATGTATGTCCTGAGTTGAATGTGCAAATGTATGCCCTACGGGACAAATACAGAAATAATCTCATCTTGTCTCTCAGATGCTTTGGACAAGGTTCAACATGGCTGGACAATATTTGCTTAGAGTTAAAACCCAGTATGCATGATGTTCAGTAAACGACCAGTCAAAATCGAAGGATCCAACGTATTTTTAAACGGTCAGTATGACTTCAAGTATCTTGGAGTCATACTGTATGACTGTATGATTCTATCCCACATTGAATACTGTTTTTCAAACTGGTCGTTTGCTTGTGCCACAACCTGAAACCTATAGAACAGCTGTACAAGAGAGCTAATCAAGGTGTTTGACAGAAAGCCTTATTCATACCACCACTGTACCATCCTTGAAAAACACAATTTCTTGAGTTTTTACCATTTTAAGTCTTTTAAAAGTATTGTACTTTTTTATAAATGCTTACATGGACTGCCCCCCCCCCCCCCCTCAGGGGAATTCATCCACAGAAAACACTCTGGACGCTGCACTAGGTCAGAAACCAGAGGAGACTGTGAAGTCCACCGTAGACGGACCACTTTTGGACAAAATGTCCTCTCCATTAAATGCAACTCTCTGGAATAGCTTCCCAACTGAGATACGGGATCGTCCCACTCTCAATAGCTTCAAAGGTCAACTCAAAGAATGGTTGAGAAACAAACAGACATGCAATCACCGCTAAATGCACTTTAACACAGGGGTATCTCCTCTCGCACTTTAGGTAGCTCTTGTATCTCCTCCTGCACTTGATATGTCGTAGCTGCTACATTGTACTGCCATGTGGTTAATGCTTGTATGCTGCTCATGCTCTTTCTCCATATCATGTATTTATTTTTGCTATGTATACAAATGCCATGTTCTTATATGTTTTATGTGAGGGACTACGGATGGAAATAAGCTCAAAGCTAAAATCCAGCATATTTACACTTGAAGCATTATTTGTCTTAAGTGTTCATTAATGTGCATTGTCCCTATTCAAATAAACGATTAAATGAAATGAAAATACACACAAACATTAGAATATCAGCTATTTCTAATTGAACTCAACTTGTCAACTGTCATCATGTCCACTTGGTTATCATCAAGTATTAAGATCCTGCATGGAGAGAGAGAATACATTTGTTTTACTTCATCAACATTTAACTTTCTGAGAGGGAGGTCAAACAGCAGGGTGGTAATGAATGTTTTCAGGTCTCCATAAAATCCAAAACTGTCTTCTGTTGAAGCGACCCATCATCCAAATAAATGCAGAGTGAAAGACACCTTTTTTAAATTAGTTTTTTATTTTATATAAAACCATTTAGTCTGCTGGTTAGTTTTCACTTTCGGCCACTAGAAGGCATTGCCCCCTTAGGACATGGATAACGTTATTACTCGCTTTCTTTTTATTATACTGAGTTTACTTACAAATATGTTCACAGTTATTATTACCACAACTGTTCATCTCATATCCATACCAATCAATACATACACATTTGTTTCTTTGACTTGTTTTCCTATTGCCCCACATTTCACAAGAAAATGCAATTTAAAAAGGGAATAATCTAAATATGTTTGCCTTACATATCAAGCTCTGTGACACTTAAATACAGCTACAATGCAACATAAAAGTAATATATTTAAATTAGAACATAAAGACAGTCCTGCAGTGTGGTTATACACTACATCATTAAGCCGTGAAGGATTACCAACAGAGAAGACACTAAACATGGTAAAAATAAATACCTGGAGGTGCTCCACGCTTCAAGACTAGGATAACAGTTTAGTTGGCTGGCAAAAAGCAAACGCCTGGACCCAGGAAAAGAGTGATCTGGAAACTGGTGGATTGCCCTATGTTACCCTTAGTGGTCTTAAGAGCTTGGGACAAAGAAGTCAGAAGTAAAGCACAATTTCAGTGTGTTCTGTGGCCTGTGTAGTTTAGATCAAAACCTGAAGTATACTGTAGATACAATCTGAGTAACTTTAAGAGAGACTTCTACATCTGCTTCATCCTCACATGAGCATTTAGGACACAGTCCGATGTTCAAGGTAACAAAAACAACCAAATTAAAAAACGTTATCCAAAAAGGGTCCTTATGTAGAATACAAAAACCCACATTTGCTCTTGAGTTTATAACTTTAATATCAAGTCCATTCGAATGTTCTTATCTTCTCACTGGTTTTGTAGGTGTCAAAGTCTCCCATCAAGGCCACTGTTGAGTGCTGGACTTTTGGGCTGCCCTGTCTGAAGCCGTTGGTGGACCATGAATATTTTTACCAGCCCTGGATTGATTGGAGGAATACCTCATGTGTTGTTTCTAGAGTAAAACAGCTTTGAACACTTGGACATCACATAACCTTGTTCACTCTTTTTACCACAGGATGACATTGTAGAGTTTATTGAAAAAGGTCCCTGCATGCTGCTCAGCGTGTAAACGATAGTCCACAGGTTGTTTTGCCAAATAGTTTGAAGCATGGATATTGAGAGGTTGCGTACGTTACTTTGTTTGGGTTTAAATCTAGGATTTGTTAGAATGAAACTTGGTTTATGAACCGTGTGTCACATGCAGAAATCCAACTGTATTTCTTAGGATACTATAAGTACCTAAGTTGGGCCATCTTGTTTTAAAGTTGTCCTACACACAATACAAACAACATCATGCAACAAAAGTTAAATGTGTTAAAAGACAAAAAACACAAACAATAAAACAGTAAAAAAGTATGATCATACAGACAAAAACAGAGGCAGTTAATTATGATGATTATTGTATGTCACTTAAAACATTAAAATAGGAGACATCAGAGCAATCTTAAACATGCCAAATGATGTCAAAGATGGAATATTGGAAGTAGCTGCATGCATCGTGTCAATAACATAACTGAGGCAGTTTTGATGCAAGATCACTGGAGGGTGTCATTACTAAATGTATTTACATTTCTCACATCTGTACATAAAGAGATGACATAATCTGACAATCTATATTCAAATTTGGAAAATCTGGAGGACTGTAGTGAAGCCTTCTGTTTTAGCAACTGATACGCACAAATATTAACCCAGAACAGCTTTATGTTTGTGATCACTGTCAACAGAAAATACGTTTTTCATTTCTGCTGGTTTTAATAAAGATTTTAATCTGATCACCACACATCTGTCCTGTATCATTTTGAATTGAATCATATTGTATTACATTATATCTCTATTAGTCCATCTGTATTGTGTCATATTTACTCATTGTCAAAGAAGTGTTGGTTATTAAAACATGGCACACATCAGACATTGTGACACGTCATGGCAGGAAAAGCGTAGTGTTACTATACAAATATTGATCCATTTTAATGTTCTGGTTTCAGTTCCCTGATGGCCATTGTGCATGTTTGTTTCTTGACACTGGAATGAAATCATCGTCAATGTGCAGTTTTCTGCTGTGACAAGTCAAAATGTCTGCCTTGAAGACAGCGTAGTAAGCACCTCAACATTTGCAGTGAGTATTACACGATGATAAACTTGGCTCGGTGAAGAGGGGGAGAACCAAACGTCTGTTGTCATCTACGTTACACATTTCAAATAGTTTAATTGGCCATGAGAAAATGGCAAATTCCCAAAAGTATGTCAAAGTGCTTCTCCTGTTTCACAGCCAGAATTATTAAATATTTAGAGCAGAACTCTGAGTTTCAATAGCTCTTTCACAGCAGACATTTTGCCTCGTCAATGTGGGGGCATCAAGTTAATTAATCCTATCTGATATTGTAACGCAGGGATACATATTACCAGCTGTAATGAACTTTTAATACAATCATTGATGTTATAATTTAAACATGAGCTTTTTCAACTGTTACAACGAGTCAAATGTCTTCTGTAAAACTGCCTGCCTTTATACACAGAGGTTCCTCAGTGTGTTCATCCATCAGACCCAGGACTTATACCTTAAGCCATCACAATCACTCAATTAACACTCCGTTCTCCAGGTTCACACACGGACAGTTGCATTTATATTACAATTTCAGAAACAATCGTTTTTTTGCGTGAATAAAGTGGGAAACCTTCAGCCAAGTGCTGGGAGGAAGCACGAAGGAAACATTCCACTGAGTCCATCCAGGGGAGGACTCATCGCGCCGGGGGGAACATCGCGTGTTCTGCCATTTCCTTCTTATGCACTCCCGCATCGCTCGCTTGCCTTGACAGGTGTAGAAAATGTTTGTGGCCTGTTGTAGCCAGAACATTGAAGCAGAGGAAACAATATGATGCGAATGAGAAAATGTTAACACCACTAGAGGTTAGAGTTGTACAGTACTGATTGGTGTGTTCTCATAGTTTTTCACCCAACATCAGTTGGTAGTTCAGTCATGAAATCCATCTTTTGAACTCTGAGTTTAAAGTGTAGTTTTGTGTTCGACAAGGGGGTGTAATTTGTAAAATCACAGTAAAATACTGTTTTGCATATAGATGTATTTTTTTAATCAAGCAATGTGGTTTATTATAGTAACATGTTTTACAGTAGATGTGTACTAAACTGAATCTATTAGTTTGTTACAGGTCAAATATGTAATGTGTATTTGCTGGTTTCAGCAATGTTTTCATTTAGATGTAGCCTGTTATTTAAGAAGTTTGTACATTTTGAGGCAATTGATTCTGTCTTCATAATTCAAGGAAAGTAATGTGGAAAGATGGAACATTCTTCTTAATAGTTGTTTTATATCAATTACTATTTGGATTTGGAATGACATGATAAAAACATTTAATAACTTGTCAGATTGAACTTTGTGAATCACACGTCAGTCTTTGTGTATGTCTTTCATATCTGCGAGTGTTAATGTGTAATGCACACTAATGGACATTCATACGCACATGTGAGCAGAGTGAGTGGTGGGAGCTGAGGTCAGGAATGTGTCCACCCCTCTAATCCCGGTGAGGGACAAGAATGATGTTTAGCAGATCTCCTCTGGTCACATGAGCGGGCCCCGGAGTCTGATGTTCCCACTAACTCCGGAACTGGGTAAAGAGCGGCAGACGCGTGTTTGCTTTGCACCAGACTTTCACACACTGACGAGAGGAACTCAACTAAATAATCGACAACAATGCCAGCACAGATGGCTACAGCCCTTCCTCTCCGGATGGTATGCTAAGACATCACAAAATATCAAGTGGCAGAATGTCAAACCATGCGGAAGAGGGCTGGGCGGTAAAGCTGTTAGGCAGCTTATATACAACTAAAGGTAAAAGAGTACATATTAACTACATAACATAGTGGTAAGCATTTAAATCACAGTCATTTGTTTTCCTATTGAAAGTCAGTCACCAAATTCTTTGATTAATCAGCAAATTTGAAATGTTTAAGCTCGACACAATTTGTACGAAAGTAGTCGTCTTTTTTAATTACTCTCTATCCTTTCATGGCATTTTAAATCAAACACATTTTTTAAAGCATAAGTTGTGTCATTTAGTACGGCATTTTTTTCCAAAATGTGCCTATAGAAGCAAGAGTATTGAAAACATCAAAGTATAATTAAAAGTCCTATGTTTGCAAAATAAGTAAGGAATAATGTAGGGACTCCATTTCATTTAAAAAATAAATGAAAATAAAAAAATAGGCAACATTGAATTCTTGTGTTTGTATTACGGAATCCTATATTGTTTTGAGAAAATACTTTTTTAATTTACAGAAATCTTATATTTTGGGCTGCAATAGTTTAAAAAAGTGCCTGTTTAATGAAAAATTAAGAATACTTGACTTTTTTGAATGGGACGGTAGGATTAGCCCTGAGGATGGGATTGGGATGGGATGCGTGCGGCTGAGCGTCCGGGGCATCGCAGCGTGAGCTAAACCAGGAGGACAGCTGACTCAGCACCTCCCTCTTGTCTGTTTGCTCACTCGACAATGTCTTTATCCACAGCAACAGAATACAGCCTCAGGGTCCGAACAACCTTAAACAAATATCTGAACCCCCCCTCCAGCCCGGGCCCTGGAACTCTTACAGACACCCCTGATCCGCATCCTGATCCTGTTCTGAGAATCATTCAAAAGGTCAGGGGGTTTAATTCACAGGTACATTAAAACGATCACATTTGAAAGTTAATAGTTTAATAGACACACCTGTTGAGTGCCATTGTAAACTCCTGCTAAAAGTAACCCCCATGTTGTATTATGTGAAAATAAAAATGCCTTCAAATATATATTTTCTTTTTTTCTTCCCTTATTAAAATAATGTGTTAAAAATCGGTAGTGGTCACCCTTCTTGTTCTTGTAGTTGACAAAACATATAACCTAGTATGTTTTGCAAACTTAAATCTAACCTAAGTTATATAAGTAATAGGTGAAAAATATTTTCCTTTAGTTTGCCAACTTGTTATTCACAGACAGACACATTTAATGATCCTACATATTGACATTACTCATGTTTTAGTTCATTTGACCCTAGAGATAAAACTCCCAGTTGGACCTCTTATATAAAAACTGTTATAAAACTCCAATAAAATAAACCGTAATAAACTCATTTTCAATTTTTGGACAGCTATGCTGTGGTTTAAGTAACACACACAGAAACAGATGGAAATCCATTGTTTTATATGAGAACTCAAACAATCTGTCCTCATAGAGGGTTTGTGAAACATGTGTTTAGGTGCAAAATAATATTTATAAAAGATTAAACATTCTTTTTAGATTTTCTAACAGATAAAGTAAATACGTATCAAGTAGATAACATGTTGAATCAACACTTCTTATGCAGTCTTAACCGAGATTTAACAATTGAAGCTTCACTAAGATAACATGAATTGCATGGCTATTGAAGTGATCTACATTGTGTTCAGCTGGCATGGTAGCTTCTCATTTCCTCCGTACCACTTCAGTATTGATACTGCATAGTTCATTTCAGAAATGTTTCCTTCTTTGTTTTTACATTTTGTCAACTTTTTCTTACTCCACACTGTAAAACATGTATGTGTACGAGCCCCAAAACCATCTTCTGGTTCCACAAAACTAATGAAAGCAAAAGTGGAAGAAATACATATCATAGAATATAAAGTTTCATATCAGAATAAACAAAACGGTCAGTGCTAGCCTGCACACAACCTAAGCTATGGACATTATTTGCTTTAGGATGCTTTGTTACTAAACCCCTGCATAACTTGGATTGCATGACGATTATCAGAGGTCAATATTGCGATATTATCATGACTATATTTTTGAATGGTTGTAGCAGCAGCAGTATCATTTTCAATAGTCTGATGCTAATATTTCCATACATTAAAGAACCTTAATATACACCAATGATAATGTTTGTCTGACTGAGTGAGACTGAGTTACAAAGCTGTTTCTGGGTTTAGGATTTCCTTAAAATAAAACAAGCATAATCTGATGCGATCTACATCTATATTATAGTATCTGGCGACATAGAGGAGCTTAGTCATTGTGGCTGCTGTGATTTACCTTTAAAACATGCACAGACTCGTCTAAAGGTAATCACGGCATGGGCTGCTCTGCTTCAGGCCGGTGAATGCTGCAAACCTGCATTTCTGCACCTGCCTGAGGCACACACTGTTCGCTTCTGTACTCTGAGAGAGAGAGAGAGAGAGAGAGAGAGAGAGAGAGAGAGAGAGAGAGAGAGAGAGAGGAGAGAGAGAGATAAAGGCAGAAAGACATAAAGAAAATGGCTAGAACAGAGGAAGAGAGAGAAGCCTGCATACCAGAGGAAGCAGACAAAACAACCCTCCGCTTCACACACATTCTCGTTTAGGCTTTATGATCTCCAGAGGGGGAAAACAGACAGATGATCTGATGTTCTCTGCTGGGGGGGGGGGGGGGGGGGGAAGGCACATGCCACTTGCCTGCACCTGTATGCTAACTGACTCCACATATCAGTGTGTTCAATGAAATGAGAAACTAAGGCGCTCTGTGGTTCCTGGATAACTCTCTGCAATATAAAACACTCAGTGCTGCTCACACGTTGCTGATAGTGACTCCCATGTGTTCACAACCCCAAAACAGCCTTCGAGGCACATCCAGACTCATCATCGGTGACATACAAGGTGTTTCATGGGGCACAAGGTTTGCTACTGAATCGCACATCATAACTCTAAAGGAAGTGGTGTACTTTAAGAGGAGAATAGAAGATGGCATTGGTAGAAAAATGTTTGTACAACAGTAAGAGGAGTTATCTCCTTCTGCCTCTGCGGGGGGCGCCCCATGAGGAGGAAAGGGGAGAGCGAGTGGGTCAACAGAGGTCTCTCCAGGAGCCGCTGAATACCAGAGGAGCCTGACAGGTATGCACAATAAGGAATGTGCTTCTCAGCCACACCTTGGGGAGGCACACCCACCAAGCCTGGCCTCTCTCATCCCACTTGGCCGATCTCCCTGTGATTGACACCTGGAAGAACTATTTGGCTCCAGTCCACAAGAGCCAGGGGCAGGCATGGCGAGTTCTGAGTGTGAACCAATGGCACGGAGGAAATCCCCTGGAGACAGGCGGGGCTGCAGTGAAATAAAACTCATCAATGGGGTGTGTCTCCAAAGTTTGTCAGCAGTCAAACAGCGAGGGGCCACTTCAGCATGAACCCACTCTGACTGGTTACAGCTTACTAGTTCCTCGCTGCGTGAGGATCTCAGCGCGTTTCCAGCAGGAAGAGATGGTAGAAATAGACTTTCCTCCATGACAAGCACTTCTTCTGCAGCTCAATGATGGAAGCAGCAACAGACCAGGACCAGGACTCAAGGAGAAGGGATGTCTCCAGGCTGGCCATGGATGGGGACTTTTTTAAAAACCTCTCAGGACTCACTTTCGTCCCTTCACCTTAGGTCCTCCATCGGCTGTTGTGGTTCTGTGGTCACTCACATCTCCTTATCACGTTTTCCAGCCCAGCTATAGATATTGTATCCGTTGGACGGAGAACTGATAAGGGCATGTGCATGACATTACCTTCAGATAGGGGTAAATCAGTCATTGAGTTCATTTGGTGATCACTGTAAATACTTTTTTTGTGTTTCTGCTTTAGTTCTTTTTCGCTTCACTTGACTAGAACTGTTAGTAAAAGTATAAGTTCTTAAGAGCGCTATGTCAATATATTTAAATGTTAACTTTTGAAACAATCTTTAGTAAAGGGTAAAAGCAAGTTCATATACCAATACTAACATTTAAGTTGCATTGTGATCTATTTAATACTTTGTGTATAATGAAAGAATCTAGTGTTTAGGATGATTTAGATTTAGATAAATGGCGTCATACTTTACATCAAAGGACTAAAAAGTGGGAAGCTTTGTTTTTGCACGTTAGTCTTAGTAAAAGGAGAGACAGTGGAAGATTAACTGAGACAAAGCGTCCCTTCAGGCTGCACTGAGAACACCTGGTTTAAAAGTCATATTTCCATGAAATATATCAGAGAGCATTGGTTTTCATTCGTGGCGTCAGGCAAGATCACATTCTTGACTCAAAGAGGCAGTATATAGGTAAGACCATAACAATAAATACATGTATTGTGCTGAAAAACAGTGTATATGTCAGTGGGAGCATATAGTTCCTTGAGTGTGATTAAAATTCAGATCCCTCAAAATTAAATGTAAAAATCGCAGGCGTGAACTCGGAAACCCTGACATGACACAGCATGGCTAATTCATAAAACACTGAGGATGATGCAACTGGTTACGTGGAATCTAAAAGTGAGGTGAGTAATTTACGATGCATGCCACAATGCTGACATGACTTTGACACCCAGCCTGTTTTTTTTAATAACAGGTCATTGAGTGTTTAGTTTCAATCGTAACAATAAATCTCATACTTAACACACCTCACTAGAATAAACGTGTTGATACAAAAGGATGGATCAAAATGAGACTGAGAGATAACTACAACTGACGTCTGGAAAACAGAAGTATGAACATGTATGCGATTCATATAGGAAAACCTCATAGCTTTATTTGAAATGGTGTTATATACACTCTAAAAACGAATTCAGGCGACCTTTCACCTCCACTTAATTAAATGCATGGTTGCAAGATAAAAATGTGAGTTAATTAATTTAGATAAACATTTTAAGTTGCAAACATTAATTTATAAGTTTTGTTGACGTAATAATGTTGGTAATTACATCAACTTAATATTGTGTGTAATTTGAACTCTGATTTCTGCGTTAATTGACTTAAAACAAAATTCAAGTTGTAGTAAGTAATGCAATTGGCTTGATAACTTAATTGTTCTACACCTTGAGTTAAGGATTTCAAGTCCACTCCCACTTAACATGCCTGGACAAGTTCCCACAGTTAAGACAAATAGAAATATACAAAGTACATTTTAAGGTGAGTATCATCTTTTGTCATTCAAATACAGTAGATAGCCTTGTAGTTGCACTGTATAGGCAAATTGCTGTTTGACCAAAATTAGCAGCCTTTGAACTGTGAATAGTTCTGTGAGAGGATACAAAGTAGTAGAGGCTACTGTGAGAGTAAAAATACTTTGGTTACTATTGTGATATCGCTTTTTATTCAAAATGAATCTCGGTGAAGCAGATCAAGGACATGCGGTAGATGAGGTAGGATCGTTATTTAGAGTTGTCAAGTTGTTGGCAGTCACGCATTCAGAATATATTCATTTAGGTCATTTCTCTTTTTTTCCTTTTTCGCAGAGAACTATAGCCATCCGCTGCCTTGTTGTGTACCTTGGAGAAAAGGAAGAGACCTTTTCAAGGAGTTTAGCGACGTAATTAAAAATCTTGAAATAACATAAAAACCACGGGCACAGTGGACACACAGGACAAAAGCACTGCTCTCTGTCAGTTACATTTTTAAGCATATTGCACTTTTGGCCACACCCCAATTAATAATATCTTAGCAACGTTTAGCATGGATAGGTGTTGACAGCAATGGCATGGGAAAAGGATTGTGTAACATTTGAAAAGTGGCTTCTGCTCTTCTCTTAACCAGTTCACATATTGTATGGAACCTGCAAAACAGATGAGAAGATACACTAAAACTTGCACGGTTGTGATTGACAAAATCTGTCCACATGCATTCAAACACTAGGCAAAATAATCAAAAGCAAAAATCAAAAAGTATGCAATTACCTAATTCATTATCTCTTATGCGCTAACCTATTATTTAATGTGCTTCAAAAGGACATGAATATCGCCTTCATCAGTGACCGGTCCACCCAGGATCTGACCATACGATGGCAACCATCGTGGTCGAGGGAAACAAATGAATGAGCAAGCATTCTGCGTTAAATGTGTTCATACTGTTAATGACTGTCGGCAGTGTAAACATCTTTGTTACATCTTTTGTCAAATGGATGTGTGTGATCTGCAGATTGGTGGCCATTGAAAGTTTGTTTCTGTAGTTTTACAAAAACTTTACAGATTTGACATATTTGGCACTGGTTTTAAGTATGCAAAGGCCTCTAACTTCGTTGTGATGGCAGCATTTATTTGCTGTGTGCCCATTTCCCATGGTAATATGGCTAATGTGTTTATTTATTATTTGTGGGGAAAATAAAATGTGTGTTATTTATCTTTTTTCTCAAGATATAAATGAAGCTCAACACAAGTTCTTTCAGGAAGACTGGGTGTGTATACATTCACTCCGCAGCTGCATATAATCAGCTCATCACAGGCGTTCTCTTTAACCTATTACATTTCACCTCATTCTCCAGCAGCCAATCAACGTGCTGCAGCCAAACTATAAAATGGTTCTCCTCTCTCCTGCAGTCAGCTGTGATTTCAGGTGTTCATGCACCTTATCATATGGCATGTGTCAATAAATGTTCAAACTAAATGAAGTCTCTCCTGATTGAAACATCATGTGTTGAAATAAACAACTGCAGTTCAAAATAAAAAGTGAATTGCCTAATATTTTTGTTGTGGAATCAATTAATTTATTTCTTTAAAGGCAAAAACATGAAAAAGCTAAGAAAAAAAATATTGAATACAATATATTATTTGGGGCAACTTAATTTATAAATGGTTGTCAACTTAAAAACGTGTGTTCACAATGATGGTAATTAAGTACATTAAAATTCCTTTTAAATCATACGGTAAAACAGGTTGGAACAACTTAATTTTTGGAGTAATCAACATAAAAACTTGTATCCCGAATGAGGGTAATTAAGTACATACAACTTAAAATTCCTTTTAAATCATGTGGTAAAACTAAAACTAGTCAGAACAACTTAATCTTTTGAGTAATCAACTTCAAAACTTGTGTTTATGCTACCAATTATTAAGTAAGTAATTAAAAACGCCTCTGATTGTAGAGGAAAAGCCTTCTCCCCTAACTCAAATAACTTTGTTGCTTTAAGACAATTTCATTAGAAGTTGTCTTAACTCAATAAACATCGATGCAAACTGTTGCGTTGATTTTCTTTGTTGAGCCAAGGCATTTGTTTTTAGAGTGTATGAGAGCCGAGGGACTCTTCATTTTAAACCTCTAAGCTAGTTCAACCAACTTGCATAATTTAAAAGACTTCTAGGGAAACCTTTTTTAAATAATTGAGTTTACAATAAGTAACTCAGGATGACTTCGACATATTTTAAGATGCATAAACTGCTTTGAAACATAATATACGATGTTTAAATGTGCCGAGAACCTGTTTCCAAAATCCTCTATTTGTTTCTGCAACGTTAAAAGTGTCTCAATAAGACTGTGTTTCAACTGTTTTGGATATTTTTTTGTTATTCTCACCTATCAATAAAATACATCTCTCTCAGAGTTAATACACCTTAATAAAAACTGCCAGAAAAAACACTTTTAATAAGACTTTTATTTCCCAAAGAACACAAGCAAACTTCATTACACACAACCACACACACACCACACACACACACACACACACACACCACACACACACACACACCACACACACACACACACAACACACACACACACACACACACACACACACACACACACACACAACACACACACACACACACACACACACACACACACACACACACACACACACACACACACACACACACACACACACACACACACACACAACACACACACACACACACACACACACACACACACACACACACACACACACACACACACACACACACACACACACACACACACACACACACACACAACACACCACACACACACACACACACACACACACACACACACACACACACACACACACACACAAGGGCCCTAAGCTACAATCTTGATTTATGGCGCATTTCCACTGCAACCCGTTTAAGCGTCCTCGCTCTGGCCTCGGGCTGCCTCGCTGGCCGTCCGAGGCCGTGGCGCATTTCCATTACAGTTTAGGACCTGGGGTAGCAACGCAGTGTAGGCGGGGCGATCGGCTTTGTTTTTGTTCACATTTCGAGTTGTTCCGTCGAGCTCCCGCTGTATTTGATCATCCCCAATGAGATGTAGGAACGTCGTCACCTCCTCGGTCGACCACGGTGTGCTTTTCTTTGACGTTGCCATTTTTGTAGCTCATCCGTTTACAAAATGCTGTTTATAAAAATGCTGCAAGCTTGCTTCTAAATATATATGCGACGCTAGGGATGACCTCGCGCGCGATCTTGTGACGATTCTCTCTGACCAATCAGCAGTCGAGAGTGTTGACGTCACTAGTTCAGCCCTGGCCCTGGTCTGAGGGAACCACGATTTTATGGGGCCGGAAAAAGAGGGAAAAAGTACCCGCTAGCCGGTACTAGGCTATATGGAAAGGCCACCAAAAACTGGCCTGGCCACTTGAGGACGGTTAAGGACGCTTAAACGGGGCTACCCGCTGCAGTGGAAATGCGCCATTAGTAGCCGCTCTGTAACTCCTCCCCTCCCCCCCCCGAGGCGTCCCCCTCCTCTCTACACCTGGTGGAGGATCCTCTCTCCTCTGAAGTGTAACGATCTCCTCCCCTCTGTCTGAATATCACTGTCAGGTCACTTTGCATACTTCTACACAGTCTACTTCTTCCACCGCAATCTACAAAAACAGGCTAGTGCTTCCTTTTCTCTGTTGTAGTGCTCTACGTGTTTTTATACTTCTTATGCAATGAGGTTGATATAGTGTTGATCATACAAACTTCACCATCATTTCACATGTTGGAAACTTCTGTGAGATTCCATGAATAAAAGCAACAATTTGAAGTCATTAGGATTTGTGACACGAATGATTTGATAGACGCTTGTTGTGCTATAAGCATCATGGTATTCCAAATGATCAAAGTCAAATGTAACAAAGCAATATGTCTTATCTAAAGCACCAAAAATCCACAAAGATGGAACATTTGAAGCATCATTTTGACAGAGCAGCATACCATTGATAAACTATAAATCATAAAAGCATAATATAAAGATGAAGCAGTGCACCTAAGATTAATATCAACTCAACCAACTGGAGACTGGGATTAAATATTGCAAATGTTGTACACCAAAGAAAGAATGTCAGGTCTGAATCTGAAAATATCATAATTATGCAGTGCCGTTACCCATTAGATAATAAAACTCAGTTGTTGTGAGTGATCCACTGAATAAAGCTGGAGTGTTGTGTTTAAGCGAGACCGACCATGGAGGCGCTGAGGTCCCACAGCCTCTTTGCTGCAGCATCGTCCAGGGCCTGGGGGGCCGGCTCTTTGGGGGCACAGTCACTGCGGGAGGAAATCAAAAAGGGGGAGAGAATCAACAAGAGTCCTAAAACTGCAGGAATGCAATCCAGCTGTGTGTCATGGTCTACATGGGTTTATACAATGAAGTTATACAAAATTCAACTTGACATTTGTTGTAGAGTTGAGAAAACACAAGCCAATTTGTTCTCATGTTTGTCACAAACAGGTCAAATCAACCAAGTTTAGTTTGCTGAATGACAAAAGGCTGCTTTGGATAAATGATTTCACAGCTGGTCTAGCTTCCAGTTTTCCAATGTTACACAGAAGCCAAAGCGCATTGGTTTGTCTCTTGAAGTAACACAACATAATTACAAAAAAAATATTAAAATCCATTCTTGATGTAATATTAACTTTAAATTCAAGTCTCATCTATTTTGACTGCCCCACTTTTAATATACTAAAATTCAAAAGTTATAACTCCAAATGTACATCTTCTAGGAAAAGAAAAGGACATCTATGAGAAACGTATCGAGCAAATCCTTGTCTCATAGTCTAAAATCATTATTTCAATGTCCTTCTCTGCCATTGTAAAATGGACAAGAATATTGATATTAAGTGGACTGAATTCTAGACAACTGCAAATATAAATCCAAGTTTATCTCCATTCTTGGAGAGAATTATCTTGCCTGTAGTAGAGGCCGCTTGAGTTTGCCAGGCTCTCGTCCACCGCGCAGTGGAGGGTGGTCTGAGCTCCTTCCCAGGGACTTTTGACAAAGGTCATAACTGCTGCAGCAACGATCCTCTTCCACATGGCTAAAGTAGGGAAAAGGTGGCGGCCTAGTTCGGTGCGGATGACCCCAGGGTGAAGACTGTACACCGTCACTCCAGTGTCTAATGGGAGGGATGCATTGAATCAAAGGTTAGTTGCATGAAGCACTATAAGACAATTCAGGAAATTAAAGGGGACTAAATCAAAACAACAAATATTTTACTACATATTTATTTTAAAAAAGTGGGACACAGTTTCTGATGAATAACATGCATTACAGATTTTTGAAAAACACCTTATTACCCTACCTTTCAGTCTAGAAGCTAGTTCTCTACTGAAGAGCACGTTGGCTAGCTTGCTTTGGCGGTAGCTGGTATGAGGATCATAGTCTTTATCCAGATTGATGTCTTCAAAATGAATGCGGCCTGTAAGAAACAACAACGTGTGGTCTTAGAAAATACATTTTGAAATTCCAAAACAATCATGTACATTTAATTTATCACAAGAAACCAAAGTATAATATGAATCTGAGTGAATACAAATGTCAGAGAGAAAATTGTAACCACTATTTGATGAATACAAATGGATGGAAACATAGACTTTACCTTTCTCGTGTGCCGTGCTGGAGACGTTGACGATGCGACTTGGAGTAGATTTCTTCAGCAGGTCCAGAAGAGTGTTGGTGAGGAGGAAATGTCCCAGGTGGTTGACACCAAACTGCATTTCAAAGCCGTCCTCAGTCTCCCACTTAGGACAGTACATAATACCTAGAAATCAAATTACATTACATTTACATTACATTTCATTTAGCTGACGCTTTTATCCAAAGCGACTTACAATTACCAATCACAGGGACATTCTCCCTGGAGTAACTGAGGACTAAGTGCCTTACTCAAGGGCACACTAGTGGTGGTGTTCCTGGCGGGATTTGAACTCACAACCTTCCGATCTTCAGCCCACCTCACTATCCATTGGACCACCACTATCCCTCAATAAAATAAAACCCTTAAATAAGAAACTGCTGATGTCAATCCGTCTTAATTGGTAATACTCTGAATCATGATCAAGTACGTTTTAAATGCTATCATGTGTGGTGTTAAATGCGGATGGTGTTTTTTTATTTAATTTTTAACATCACAGCTTAGTTTTGCTTATTTCTGATTGTTGGCATGCATTGCTTTTAATTAGCACAACAACATAAGAAACCATTACAAAGTAAAATGTTCTACAAAGTGGTTGGAAACAGCTTGTCTGTAAAGTTAAATATCACCCAAATGAATTCCATGCTGAGAAGGAAAGCATATCTAAATGCATATCTAAGAAACTGAATGTCACAGTGACTTCGAAAGAGAGAAAGTGAATATATCTTTCCACACTCTTAGTTGAATACGATTACTTGGAACAGTGGGAACTTTTATGACATGATTATAGTCAACCAGTTCATGAAGTCTACTTTTCTTTTGACCAGTCGCTCTTGCAGACTAGATTGATGACATTCTTCTATGACAGTGGCCTGCATAAGAAAACAGTCACTCCCATGGCACTGTTGAGGTATTTGTGTGCAATATGGGCCATGGCAGTGGACATGCCTCTATGCTGACACTAGGCTCTGCCCAATACTTGTCTAGATATTGCATTCTAAAATATTAATTGTAAGTATTTGATTTAATAAAAGACAGCATAAATCGGAAATGGCTTCAGTTGTGATCTCTATCTGTGAGGTGATATTTAAAAGTGCTCCGAAATATGCCCGTAGGTTTATAAATTACATCCGTTTTTGCCTATAAATGTGTGGTGCTTTTGATTACTTCATTATCGCTCCTGTGGTAAAAATGTAAGGGAGAACGCCTGCAAAGCACCTGCATTGTTGATGAGGATGTCCAAACGTTCCTCATTCTCCTGGACTTCTTTGGCCAGGTCCCTGACAGACTGGAGCGAGGCCAGGTCCAGTTTCTTCACCACCACGTTGCCGTTTCCACTCTGCTGGCGGATCTCATCAGCTGCAATGCGGGCTTTAGTCATGTCTCTGCAGGCCATTATCACTTTGGCTCCTTGATAAAGAAAAGAGGAAGTAGTATTGAATAAGTAGTCAAGGAAGCAGTCAATTTAGTTGAATCCAAAGACACTGTTAACATAATAGTGCCGCGCAAAAACAACAAATAATATTTACAGAAAATGAACGCTCACCCCGATTGGCCATATCCAGGGCCGTCTCCTTCCCAATGCCACAGTTGGCTCCTGTGATCAGGACTGTTTTCCCGTCCAGCCTGACCCTGCTCCGACACACTCCCCCAGACATCCATCTCCGCAAGGCCAGTGCGCTCACCCCTGACAGAAGAACAAATAATAACATTAATAATATCAAATGCAGTGTAATATGCCTGGTTTTGGTAGTTATTTTTTTATTTACCCCAATGTTCAATGAATCAGAATCAGAAACGGGTTTATTACCAGGTAGGTTCACACACACCAGGAATTTGACTAGGTGTCATGGAGCATACATCCAAATATAAAACACATTTTTTTTAAAGATCACAGATAGCGAACTATATTAAGAACACTGTAATACAAATACAGTAAGATTACAATAAAATAAAGCAGTAATTTACATTGAAATATAATGCGTTTATTCATACAGTTTTCTTGGTCCTTGAATATGAGATATGATAAACTGTTGGTAAAACAAGATGCATTGAACCCCTGCTTTCGAATTTCAGCTATGGCTTTAGATTCAAGGAGATTATAATATAAGGAGCTTAATTTCACTGTGCATTTATGACAATCCTCTAAATACTTACTATTTCCTACTTAACAATGCTCAATCAATTGGCTACTCCACTGGCATTTCAAGATATGAACAAAGAGAGCTGCATTCACATGAATACATGTGTCATAGTGAACAACATGTCAAACTTCTCTGACAATCATATTTCTGCCTGATAATGTACCATTATATTCCAACCCGCTGCATTCTTAGTAGGAGAGTTAGCTTTCTTTGCACTGACATGATAGAACACGTAGAAAGGTCCACACACACAGAATACACAATATCCTTGAGAGAAGAGAAACATTTACCTGCAACTAAAGCAACAGCGAGACCGGTAGCATGCTTCTCCACAAAGTCCCTCATATTATCTGCGTAGTTTTGCATATTTTAGCCTGTTAATTGTTATTACCAAACTACAAGCTTTAGTAGAAAGAAGTAAAAGTAATGTCCGCTCAGAATATCACTGAGCAGTTTATAGGATGAAAGTCAATGCTATAAAAAACAAACACTGTTTCCCCTTCCTCGGTGTAGCAAAGACGATTTTGATTGGGCGTGGTGCAAGAGCTGGGATTTTCAGAATAAAAGACTCTTCTCTAATGTCATGACCATGACACATGTTGTGTTGCACTACAAGCTGCTGCTGTTTGGCTTTTATCTACAATTAAAAGATGACATTTGCACTTGTGGTAATTACTTGCTAATGTTGGGCATGTTTTGATCATCTTTCCCAGGCTCAATGAGAGCAGAGCAGCCGATCTGTCCATTCTCTTCGGTTCGAAACATAATCTCAGCAAATCCGACGACTTCTCAGTTGCAGTGGGTGACATTATTGTCACAAGTAAGAAATAAATTACATACCTAGGATCTATTCTTGAGGCAAACCTCTCCTGTGATAAAATGGCATCCAATGTAATAAAAAAAGTCAATCAAAGAACTAGATTCCTATACCGGATCTCCTCTCTGGTAAACAAAAACACCCTGAAAACTCTGGCAGGAGCACTCATTCAAGGGTACTATGACTATGCTTGCACGTCATGGTACCATAGCACCTCCAAGGCACTACAAATAAAACTTCAAACATCGCAAAATAAACTGGTCAGACTACTGCTTGACCTTTCATCTAGAACCCACCTCACCTCTGCCCACTTTGACAACCTAGGATGGCTTAGAGTAGACGACAGAGTACAGCTACTTGCAATGGGCCTGGTCTACAAGATCCACTACACCTCTATGGTACCCATGTACATGTCAAAATTCTTCCCAAAGGTCAAGGAATACCATGATCATAACACCAGAGGGAGCTCCACAAATCATGTGAAACCCAGATTTGGCACAAAAAAGGGGGAATACACGTTTCGCAATTATGCCACATCAAGGTGGAACGCTCTTCCCACAACTGTAAAGGAAAGTAAAACTATACTTACCTTCAAAACCTCTCTTAAAGAGCACCTTCGGGGGAGAGCATTGCAAAACTGGCCCCGGTAATGGTACAAATCTCAACCTGTCGTTCAATGGACAGCTTCCCCCCCCCCCCCCCCCCCCCCATCTATGTATATACTCGCATTTTAGACTCTGTTACTAACTGTATATCTGTAGACTTGGTATGTCTTAAATGTCCGGTTAGGATGTATTAGAACGAAATCTAAAATGAAAATTGTAAATAAGCAATCTGTATGTAAAAAACCACCTGTATGTAAATTGTAAATAAGCCATCTGTATGTCAAATATGTCAAATATGTCTTAAATGATATGATGAATTGGAAATGGGGGACCCTGATGTAAACAAGACGAAAGTCTTTCTCTGGTCTGCATCCCCTTAACAATTGTATGTTTTGAGCTGTACTGTACTGTACCCAATATACAAGCTGTTAATAAACTTTTCTATCAATCAATCAATCAATTAAATCAATCAATCAACACACCCTACACCCCCCACCTGCACATTGCAGCTCGCTGACTCATCTTCTGCTGTGTTATTTAAACAAAACGAAGTTCAGTGTTTCCCTAAATGCAACACCAGTAGTTTTTTTATCTTATTAAATAAAGGCATACTTTTGAATAGTTATTCTTAATTTGGTCAGCTATCACATTTGACAAAACAACATAAGTACAAGGTAACTAAGTACATTTAATCAACTACTGCATGTGCCTACAATGTTAAGGTAGTATTTTAGTTATCAGGTATTTTTCATAAATGCCATTTTCTTAATGTCTTTCATTTTTGTAAAGCACTTTAAATTGCCTTGTGTTGAAAGGTGCTATATAAATAAACTTGCCTTGCCTTACCTCTCCACTACTGATACAAATATTGTATTTCCTACTTTACTACAATGATTGAACTGATCTATTCTTAATACTTTTCCAAATTAACATTACAAGTCATTCAATGATTTAAACCAACAACATGTTTAAGTTCAAATGTGCTCCAGCTGCAGGTAACATGTCAATGCACCAACAACAAGGGTCCAATGATATGAAATACTGCATTACCATTGACTTGCCTTAATCATTTTCAAAACATGTTAACACATACATCTTCCTCATCTTAACTTGAATATATTTTGAATGCAGGGTCCTATCTTTACATTTCATGAATATTGCTTCTACGGTTTAAAATACATAACTCCTAAACCAGACTTGTGTTTTTGTTTTGTATAATAACAGATAATGTGTGGGTTAACAAGTATAGTTAGTTTAAAATATGGGGCTTTTATTTTGAAACCTTAACTCCATGGATGTTTGTGCTTCGTGTAATCATTGGCTAAGATCTAAATGTAGATGCTTTGCTGTAATTTTGTTTTTTAACTTGTTTGTGTCACATTTAGATGTTATATGGTGTCTTGTTAACAATATTATCGTACGTGTGATAACTGTAGCAACATTTCTACCCAAAAATAAACAAACGTGCCCCGGAAGTACTTCATCCTGGTGCCACGTCAGAGCTGAGAAGCTCCTCTTCAGTGCTGCTCCTGTCTGTGCTGCTTCTGGTTGCTCTCATCATGGTTTACCTGGGACTCAGCTGTTTTCTGCTGCATGTGTTCGTGGTGTTTGGGACGGAGATCACGTTCGAGCTCCCTGACAACGATAAGCAATGTTTCTACGAGGAACTAGAGAAAGACGTGAAGTTTGATATAGACTTCCAAGTGAGTTACTCCGAAAGCTTCATCACTTCCGTCTAGGATGTGTTTACAGGATGCTGCCAAAGTGGTTCCAAAGATAGTCATTTGATCTGGTGTCTGTCTCTTGTTCTTGGAAAGAGAGCATGCATAGTACTGACATGCCTTCCTATACTTATAGTTTCATATTAACACTCTCGATGTACATAATATCCTACTTTTAAATTGTGTTAGCAGTCATTTGGCCCTTCTTAGTGTTTATTTGTCAGATAATCTTTCAGGGTGAACTTGTATTTAACTTTTTAGTTCAGGTTTATATTCTTCTCTTTATGTTTGTGCAATGCCTTGTTTTAACATGCTGTTGTAACGAATACATTTCCCAGTTTGTGATCAAAAAAGTTAATCTTATCTTATAACACTTACATTTTTGAAATAATGTTTTGTTAAAGGTTTGTTTTCTTACTCTCCTAAAGTGTGTCCTGCATAACCAGTTTGAGCCGGCACAGCATTGCTCAGTCCATATGTTACACCATATGTTACTACTGTTTCACACATGTGTCTCTTGTGCCTTTTAATGTTCTTTTAGGTCATTGCAGGAGGCAACTATGATGTGGACAGCTTTGTCACGGATCCTCAGAACAATGTCCTGTACAATGAGCAGAAGAAGCAGTATGACAGCTTCTCTCACACCACTGCTATGAAGGGAGTCTACAAGGTCTGCTTCAGCAATGAGTTCTCCACCTTTACGGATAAAACCGTGTACCTGGACTTCCGCCATGGAGACGAGGAGCCTATCATTCAGACCATGACTGGACCTGTAGCACTGACTCAGGTAATTTAGTTTGGTATTACAGTTCGCTTGAGGATTGGGTGTTTACATCTGTTAGCTGCAGTGGAAATACTTTATAGAGCCACACAGGCTGAAACTTACAGTAGTTGAACCAGTGTGTGAGAAAATAGATTCTTAAAATTGTTCAGAGAACCACACAATGACATAGTTTCTGTCTTTGCACATAGGGGGCTTGGGCTAGGGATTTGTTATTACCCTGCTGCATTGCTGAGAAATCGGCTTTATTTTTTCTTCTATTTTGAAACGGTTGCAGGTACACCCTGATGGGCAGTCAAACAGAAAACGTACAAAAAGACCAAACAGAAAACTACAATCCATATGTTCACATTACAGATATAATCCAGATTAATAATATATAATAACTTTGATAAACAGAACTTTTCAAAACACCGTCACAAAGTGCTTTACATGGATTAAGAACAGGCCGTTCAGGCGGCATCAAAAATGTCTCAAACACACCCAATAGAAATATACAGCAGTTCAACAATAGCAGCAGTAATACAAAAAAAAGAAAGTACCGGTAAAACAAATAATACATGGATGTCGAGTAAAACAGAGTGGTGTCCTCATTAGTTAAAAGCTTTAATAAAAAGGCGAGTTTTAAGAAGTGATTTAAAAGATGTCACTGATTCTTTTGGGAACAGCTAGCAGAGCCCTTCCCGAGGATCTCAGACTCAGCCTCATCCCAATACCCCTCCTCGACTCCTCTCTTCCCCTCCGGGACTTGACCCGGAAATCGATCAAGACACGCCATTTTGAAGGACGTTCCAATAGCTGAAATGCACACGGAGGAGTCGAGGAGGGGTGCGGGAGGAGGGGTGCGGGAGGAGACAAACGGGAGGATACACGCGAGCAGTCTACGCGGAAGTGTTTTCACTACTCGCATATAAAAGCCCCGCCCCCACCTTCACAGCTGGTCGATTTCAACAGAGGAAAACCGACAACTGGAAGATGAGTGGAAAAGCGTCACATAAATGTATAAGTGCTCACAGCTCCGTGGGAATTATTATGTGCAATTCATTTCTAAAAGGCTTTCACATTACTATAATTACATTTTTATTTAAATGTAGGCTACATTTTACACCAAAACGGAACACAAAAGCAGGACCAACCATCATACCATCATACATTGAATTCCTTGACTAACAAGAGAAAGATTCATTCATTTCAATAAATATTTAACAACAAATGGGCCGGTTCTAAGGGGTTATTCAGTTAAGCCCGATGAGAGGGGATACAGCTGTCATCATTAACAGACATCGTTTAAGAGTGACGTTTGAGTGAACGAGGACATCCCAATTAATACCTGAAGACTCCTCTGTCCTAGCGTCACCTCCTCGTGTCTCTCGCTCGCATCTTACGGAGGCGGAGCTAAGATGCAAGGAAGGGACGCGAGTGAGGGAAAGGAGGACGCGAGGAGGGGTATTGGGATGAGGCTACAGGCTCGTCAGGGCACAACAAGTCAGTGATATAATCAGGAGCCAAACCGTTAAGAGCTTTAAAAGTAATCAGTCAAATCTTAAAATCAATTCTAAAACAGACAGGTAGTCAGTGAAGAGAGATTAAAACAGGGGTGATGTGGTCTAGCCTTCTGGTATTTGTTAAAAGTCTTGCGGCAGCATTTTGCATAAGTTGAAGGCGAGATATTGATTAAAAATACACTTTATTTGCCAGTTGTGTTGTGTTGATTACGTTGGTCTACATTGATAGTATTTAAGTTGGGTTGGGACAGTTCATGTAAAGATTCAACGATTTATTGTCATATGCACAGTAGCTACAGTGTAGTTATGGCAATGAATAGCTTAAGTCCCAAGCTCCTTCAGCAATGCAACATAAATATATATAATATATATATAAACAAAAAAAAGTAGTGCAAGAAGAACAGAAATAAAATAAAAATATTGCAAGACAATATTGCAAGTGACAAATGTGCAGGTAGATGCGTAAGAAGTAGGGCCGGGACCCGATTAAAAAATAATAATCTAATTAATTAGAGGCTTTGTAATTAATTAATCGAAATTAATCGCATTTTTAATCACATGTAAATATTTGACCTAAGAACAGTGAGAAGCAATTTTTTTCACATGGATTTTAGTATACCATTAGGCGCATTCACACCGCAGTACTTTTCCCACAAAGGTTCATGAGAACTCTTTGAACCTGGGGGAGGATTAGGCAAATGAAGCCGCTGACGTCACTTCTTCTTCTTCTGCTTTGGGTTTACTGGCAGGCCGCAAACCACTTCACGGCGTATACTGCCGCCCAAAGTCCCCGGCCGGAAGTCCCCGGAGTTGGGGACTGGCTTCAGTAGAAGCTGCTGGGAGTCCCAGCAGCTTCTACTGAAGCCTTCCGAGTAAATCGCCAGAACGCCGACACCTCCTCATCTCCACCGCTCCCATGTTTTATTTGTGTTGCCATAAGTTAGTCTCTCTGCGTTTCTGCGCTGGGCTAATGCTAATAATGCTAATGCGAGGATAATAAAATGGCGGCTTCACAAAACTTTTTGGGAGTTTTACGGGGCGTGGTTTGCAATCCGCCCAGCCAATCAGACATATAGCTCTTTTCTCACAAGAGAGCCGCACGAAAGTCCCTGCTCTCTAGCAGCTCTCTGCTCTCTAGCAGGGACTTTCGTGGGGGTAGAAAGGTTCTCATGAACTAATTTTAGTACCGGCTCTTTTTGGTGTGAACGCGATAAAAGAGGCTAACGTCCACGCTAGCTGCTATATGTTTTGCATTGAGGTGATACTTGAGGCTTGATGTGCTGCGGTGATATGCGAATTCCTTTTTGCATAATTTGCACACAACCGTGCTCTTATCAACGCTTCCATCCATCCGTTTAAAAAAAAAAAACATTTCCCACTGTTGTTCACTGTGGTTTGTTGTTGTCTGAAGTCATGAACGTTAGTTGGTGCTCCAGTATAATCGGTACGCCTGAAACTCATCCAGTGAGAAACGTTCCGCGGTGCAAAAATAAGTGCGATTAAAATGCGTTAATTTTTTTAACGCGTTAATTTTTGTGTAATTAATTAATCTTAATTAACGCGTTAAAGTCCCGGCCCTAGTAAGAAGTAAACTATATATATAATAAGATGAGCTTAAAACATAATGTTAAATGAAATACTGTACAAGGATCAAATACTGTGTATTGTAGTAGAACATAAATATGTGTAATGCAAACAGTGGAAAGTTCACTAGGTGGAGCTAGAGCAGTTCTGACTACAGATAAGATAACACTTGTATCCTGAGGGAAATGACTGTAGGAGAAATTGGGAAAGAGTGCAAATATAAAAGTCTAACATAACAAGCATCACCATGTACTGCAAATATTGTATTAACCATTGCACAATATTATTCGCGAGTGTTTAATTCCCTCTCCTTACCACAGTACCTGAAACACCCTGCTGTGTTAATGTTTATAACATCGACTAAAAAGGTAAAGGTTCATTTCCAATTTGACACAAACTGGATTAAGTCATCTTTGCCATTTACATGAATATTGAAACATTTTCTATTCAAATGTATCAACAACAATTCATACTCAGATTTTCCATATGAGCCCACATTCTTAGTTCAATGGTTAGAGGAAAGTGTAATATATATTCCACTTTTACCTAATTTAAATCCGGAGACTTGCAGGAAAATAGGTCAAAGTAAATGTGTTCAGCAGCAGTTTTGATAATACAATATGATTAAATGTTTGCATACGTGTGACTAGGGTTGCAAAATTCCGGGAATTTTCAAAGATGGAAACTTTCCATGGGAATGAACGGGAATTTATGGGAATAAACTGGGAATTTTCTAAATTGAAGGTAGGCTCTTCATAGGGAATTTAAATATATTTAGGGAAAGTATATTTTAGCATAATCTTGACTTAAACAAAAAGATGCCTTTCAAGTACACTTGAATATCCATGCCATAGCACACTGCTTACTGCATGGCTATTGAGACCACACCCCCTAGAGGCACCGTGCATTCCTCCATCACATGCACAGATGAGTAATATTTAACTCAACATTCCTGTTTTCGTTCTTCAATGAAACAAATAATTGTTCAATAAAATAATTAAAACTTGTTCTGTTCTACTTAAAAAATAAACAATAAAAATCTGTTGAAATGTCATTTTTTTTGTTTAATTTTGCTTCGAATATTTCCAAAATTCCCCAGCTTAACTTCCCATGGAAATGTTCCGCCCCTTTGCAACCCTACGTGTATGTTCTGCCCCAGGCCGTTGCTGTACTTCTGATGAATTTTCTGTTGCCCTTTCCACTTTCAGATGGAGTCGTCCTGCGTGTCTATTCATGAGATCCTGAAGGTGGTGGCTGACTCGCAGACGTGGTACAGACTAAGAGAAGCACACGACCGCACGAAAGCTGAGCACCTCCTGGAGCGGGTCACCTACTGGTCCATCGGAGAAACCGTCCTGCTGTTCGTTATCGGCATCGGTCAAGTCATGATGCTTAGGAGCTTCTTCAGCGAGAAGAAAGGCTCAGTGGCGGCCACAACTTAAAACTCTTTTCTCCTGATGTGCCCTGAGAAACACGGGTGGAACCTCATCGATGTGAACCTGAATGCTTCATGAGATTAGCACACATCTTGTGGTATTTCCAGCAAACCTTTTTGTTAAATAGATAGTTTGGGAAGTCTTTATTTGTTGAAGAAACAGCACTCTCACTTGAAGCAGATTACCTCCTCCTCCAAGAAGTTGATGTTTACAGTTTATAACTTTGTCAGCAGGTTTATAGGAGTACTTGCTCCATTTTACCTTACATTTGGTGAGAAGTTGTGCCAAGGAAAAACACATTTAATTTTCCAGCTGATCTGATGTACACATTATTTTACACTCACGTAAACAGCCTTGGTGGAGGTCGGCTCTCTCTGAGTGCCCTTCTAGTTTATTATATTTGCATGGTGCAAAATAAAGCAAATAAGTTTGATTCATCTGTCAATGAACCGGATTGCTTTTACAGTATAGGACCCTCATGGGGGGCATCATCAGAATATCTAGTACGTTGTGGCACATTGGTTATTTCTGAATGTTAGTTGTTCTTGTTTTCTAATGTTGATTTATGTTTGTTGTTAACTTAATTTATGTGCGAAAAGGATTGTTTTAATGAGGTGTAAGAGCTCTTTTCTCCCTCATGTCCTTCTGTGTCTCATACAAAAGTGCCTTTTAAAAAAAATCTTTCTTTTCTCATTTCCTACCAAATTTAAAGTTTTCTGTTTTAAATGTGTCGATGTATGGTTGCGTCTTCTTGTTACTGATTGATTGGATTTTCAGTTACTTATTTTATTACATGTGGGTGTGATTATAAGTCCATCTTTTTTCTTAAAGATACATGTTGGACATTGCGAAGTGACCAATCAGTAAGGCTTTCACTGCAGTTCTGTGTTTATCTCTTATTGTCCAAACAACCTGTCAACAGATTTGAATAAAACCTGGTGGAAAGTATTTCGCAATATTGTCTGATTATGATTTGCATGTACACCCTATCCTGAATGTCTATCGAGATGCACAAATCTCAGATCCAGCTTAAATCTTCTCAAGAAACCAGAAATGATTCAAGCTTTCTGGCTGACTTAGACCCTTAGTATAATCGTTTACCTTTTCATATCAACAATAATACTATAGTAACAGTTTAAAAAGTATGACTTATATTTAATGGGGTATATTCTCTGTATTTCTAGACTTTGGTGTTGTATGTAAAACAGCTCAGTCCTTCCACCACTGACGGTGTGGATAAAAGCTAGCTAAAACGCCACCTGGACATGCTGCTGCAGGAAATAAGGAAGAGGAACCTGAACTTGAATCAGACTCCTGGCCAATCAGAGTGAAGCATGCTCTATCAAGCTGACGTGTTATCAAACGCTGACGTCCGGGGTGTCCATACTTTACCAGGCTCTACTACCTGCGTGACGTTAATTCATAAGAAAAGAGGGAACAGGTGTCCCTAACAGCCCGGTAAACATGGCGGGTTACCTGAAAGCCCTGAGGACCGTATCCAGAAGTACAGGCGCTTCCCTGACTCTAAACCCCGCAGTGCTCTCATCGGCTGTCGGCTGCCGTCACAGGCTCCAACAGAGGAACTGTAAGCAACCCTTTAAAAATGAAACTTTAACAATATGACTCGAAATGTATTACTAAAGTGGGCATGGTCAGCATCATTAATGTGGCTGGCTTTGTGAGTGGGTTTTATGAATGATTTTTACTAAACTAATAGTAGACGTCAGTAAAAGGTCACATGCTGATTGGAAACTAGCCATAAGTGAATCACACATACACGCTTTTTGAAGGATCACATTTCTAAGCATTGCATTTAATTATTATTATATAAACTCAGAACAGAAAGTTTAAACAATATCTACAACCTTAAGCAAGATGTTAGTAACCTAACCACCATATGTTATCATACTGAATACTGAATCAAATGTGTATGATGATGAAATGGATATGAATACAGTACAAAGGGGATCTTATGAATTCTACAATAAAGGCTGGTACCACCCTGTCTTGGCACGTGAGTTCATGTATATCAGGAGCAAATAAGTCTACACAGGTAATACTGGTATTATAAATAATCCGAAAGTCACTGTCTCAGTAAGAATGAACCCTGCAGTGAAAGAGATATTAACCCAAATGCAGGTGTGATCAGTTTGTTCTCAGTTTTGCCTTACCCAAAAATGTTCGGCATCATCCCCCAGTGGCTTTAAACTACACTGTACAACATGAGAGTTAATGTTCTGTGATTGTTTTCAGATGCCACACAGCGCATCAAGGTGGAGCAGCCGGTGGTGGAGATGGACGGAGATGAGATGACTCGCATCATATGGGAATTCATCAAAGACAGGGTAAATCCAGTCTGGAAGTTAGCTGATAATGATTTATACTTTCTTTGTGTCAAAAAGCTGTAAGTCGCTTTTACTTACGAGCAAACATGAGGATGTTTGAATTCAGAATCCAAAGGTTATGGTAATCAGAGGAGGACGAGGGTTAGGAATAATCTTTTAACAAGTAAACATCCCGCATTCAAAATCCTACATGAGTGAAAGAACACTGTGCACTAGCTTGTGAACTTAAAGGGGACCTATCATGCAAAATGCACTTGTGTACGTCTTTTACACATGAATATGTGTCCCCGGTGTGTCAGGGAACTCACCAAGTGTCAGAAAACACAACCCTCTCTCTTTTCCTCCATACCCAAATCTCTAAAAACGGGGCTGCAACGGATCTGATTATTATTTGAATTTTTCTGACGTCAGAAAAGGGGTGCTCCGCCTATATGGGCAACTCTCCACCTATCAGGGGAAGGAGAGACCGCTCGAAAGCGCTGGAGACGCTGTAGTACATATGCCAGGCCTGTAAGTGGCGCTGTAGTCTGCCACAAAAGCAGAATCAGCCCTTGTAAAAACAGGGCTGGAAAAGACCAAATAGAGCGAAATGAGGCATGGCTAAAATGCATGATCTGTTTGGTATTTATTTTTTTAAACTTCACAGACATGTTTTATATAAATATGGCCCTACAATATATAGCATGGTAGGTCCACTTTGACTAAAGGATCAAGAACGTGTATAACCTAACCTACAATACACAGTATAATTTGTTATGGTTGTATTAATAATCTGATTGCAAATGAATTAAAGTTAAATCAAAAGTACAATAAAGTTCCACCAGAATTTAGCTGGATTAGAAGTATGAATATATGTATCAGAAAAAGGAAATATTCAAGTAAAGTAAAAAATACCTCAACATTGAACTCAAGTATCCTACTTGGGTAAATCCACTTATTCAGTGTGTGTTTGTGTGTATGCTGTGCAGTGTTGCCCTCTTATAAATAACACAGTAACATCTTGCACATGTGCAGCTGATCCTGCCCAACGTGGATGTTGAGCTGAAGTACTTCGACCTGGGTCTGCCCTACCGCGACCAGACAGACGACCAGGTCACCATCGACTCTGCTCTGGCAACTAAGAAATACAACGTGGCTGTCAAGTGTGCCACCATCACCCCCGACGAGGCTCGAGTTGAGGGTCAGTTTGACATAGTGTGTGATTATATAGTATCTGTGATGGAATACTATGTGTTCAAGTTATACAACAAATCAGGCAGTCACTTAGAAAAGCATGATGCGTTTGCTTTCCAAAAATGAGCTGTCCTGTTTTTTTTTTTTTACTAACAAGATATCTCAAAATCCCAACCGAAGCTCTCATTTACTTGAGAGCTCGGTTTCAGGGAAGCATATATGTCCCTTCTGTTTTGAAACTATTTTCATCATTCTGATAATTATCTTTTTAATTCAGAAAAGCAGGGTAAACATTTTTCTCTCAAGGGGATGCAAAATGCTTCCTTAGTTTCAAGCCTTATGTTTTGCTTTATATTTTCACATTTTTTAATTTTCAACCATTAGTTATAAAATCTGTTGTATATTTGTGAGTGTGTTAATAAAAATACATGACGCTTTTTGGTTCTTCATATAGTTATCCTTACTGTTTGGAGACTTGCTTTTGGTCTTCAGATGGAAAACGCTTATAATCCATATACCATTTTTTTCAGAGTTTAAGCTAAAGGAGATGTGGAAAAGTCCCAATGGAACGATCAGGAACATCCTGGATGGCACCGTTTTCCGGGAGCCAATTATTTGTAAAAACATCCCACGTCTTGTCCCTGGATGGACACAAGGCATAACAATCGGCAGACATGCTTTTGGCGATCAAGTAAGAAATGCAAAATGTGTGTTGTGTGCTCTCCAAAGATGCATCCAAACTGACAGAGGAATGATCTCACTGCTCTTGTTTGTTGTTAAATCTCACAGTACAGGGCCACAGACTTTGTTGTTGACCAGCCTGGCAAGTTCAAGATGGTGTTTGCCCCCGCCGATGGAAGCCAGCAGAGGGAGTGGGAGGTGTACGACTTCCCTGCAGGCGGCTGTGGGATGGGGATGTACAACACGGATGAGGTAAGAGTTTGTTCATACATGAATTCACATGAAATAAGATGCAAAAAAGTGCAATATTTACAGACAGTTAAAGCTAATCTGTTAGATATTAAATATTTCCTTTGGGCTGTGCATTTGCTAACTTGTTTTTGTTTAAAATGTAGACCTTATTATTGTTTTGTTTTTTTGTGCACAGTCCATCAGTGGATTTGCTCACAGCTGCTTCCAGTATGCCATCCAGAAAAGGTGGCCTCTATACATGAGCACCAAGAACACCATCCTCAAGTTCTACGACGGGCGCTTCAAAGACATTTTCCAGGACATCTTTGAGAAGTAAGATACTGAACAGTATGGATGCACTGGATTGTTTTTGATGTTTTGGTCAACCCACTGGATTAAATAGTCTCTGTTGATGAGACAAATGTTTGACTTTATTCTGTTTCTTTTAGGACATACAAGCCAGAGTTTGACAAGCTGAAGATCTGGTACGAGCACCGTCTGATCGACGACATGGTGGCGCAGGTCCTGAAGTCTCCTGGAGGATTCGTTTGGGCCTGCAAGAACTACGATGGAGACGTACAGTCAGACATTCTGGCTCAGGGTAAGTGCACTTCCATTTGATGATTGGTCAGCAGTTCCCCTGCTTGTTCACTTCAGGCCACACAGTCACAATGACACATTATTTACATCTGAGCTACGTATTGTGTGCTTATATTTGTGGGTACAGATTACCTTGTGATGCCAGGTGTGTCTGTGTATTGTGTTTCTGTGTGTTGTGTCTAGGTTTTGGTTCTCTAGGTCTCATGACATCAGTGCTGGTTTGCCCTGACGGAAAGACTCTGGAGGCCGAGGCTGCCCATGGCACCGTCACCAGGCACTACCGGGAACACCAGAGGGTAAGAACCACCAGGCCACACTGCTGAGTGTTTTTTTTAACTTTTGTATAATCAAATGGTGGGCTAAAATCATGTCAATATGAAAATGTCAGAACCAAATGACACCATACTATACTGCAGTTCACAGAGTTTTCAGTGTGGAACCTAATGAATACAGTGAGTTTAGCATTTTGTGCTATTTTCAGCAGAACTGCTATAAGTTTGAGAGTGGAATTGTTTTATAGGTATTCTTGTCATTAATAGTCAATTATAGTTACATTGCAAGTCCTTCATAGTACATCCTATTCTTTTATAGTAAAAGAGGCAGAGAAAGGAATGTCTCCATCTACAGTAGCATCAAAGTACCTGAATGCAAAGCAACCACAAGTCTTGAAAATGATGTTTTCTGCAGCGACCCCTAACTGTGTCCTTGCTTTGTAGGGAAGACAAACGAGTACTAACCCCATCGCGAGCATCTTTGCTTGGACCAGAGGACTGGAGCACAGAGGCAAACTGGACGGAAACACTGATTTGATAAAGTATGTCATATTTTTGAATTGTATTTACTCGTACAAAATATGCTACTTTACTTCAAATGAATAAAATCCTCTGCATTGTTGCTCTCCAGGTTCTGCCACACGTTAGAACAGATCTGTGTGGCTACTGTGGAGAAAGGCGTGATGACCAAAGACCTCGCCAGCTGCATTCATGGATTGGCAAAGTGAGTTTACATTTGACATCCCTCCGTCATGCTAAACTTGGTGTTGTATGTCTGCTTTAAGAAAACCTTTTCTCTTGTTTTAACAATAGTTGTATCATAATTGTAACCTCTGCACTGCTATCTTACAGCTGCAAGCTGAATGAACATTATGT
The DNA here is from genome assembly GCF_902827175.1 of Gymnodraco acuticeps. Taxonomy (NCBI): domain Eukaryota; kingdom Metazoa; phylum Chordata; class Actinopteri; order Perciformes; family Bathydraconidae; genus Gymnodraco; species Gymnodraco acuticeps. The sequence continues at coordinate 317,408 of NW_022991470.1, forward strand.
CAACACATCGGACTTCCTGGATGCCATTAAGACCAACTTGGACAAAGCTCTGTGTAAATGAAGATTTGGGGGATTGGACCACTTCGTTTTTATCTCGTTGTAACCATTAATTTGTCTTAATCATTGTATAAAGTTTAGAAGCAACTAAGTTTACTACCTTCCATGACATTTTTGTATTTGTAAAGCTGACTGACACACACTGTTTTCGTTCTTCTGCCACCTTACAGTTTTGTATTGCAAGTACTTGTAGTTTTTGAATTAATATTGATGTTAACTTCTAACAGTCATATCAAACACATGTCAATTTCAATATACAATCAAGGACAGTGATGCCATGTTTTGCTCAGCATGCAAATAAAAAGGATCGTGATAATCACTCTAACATGCAGTGTATGTTTTTCTGCTTTATTGTCATTTTGTTCTCACCTTCAGTAGAAACACTGTTGGTTGTTTCTTGCTTACCTGAACACGCATGATAAAACAAACACAATATCCTTTTGGGTTTAGTTGGATTAAAGTTCACACTCCTCAGTACCAATAATAATCCTACCAACTGGACTACCGTCAGACCAAAGTATATTTGTGTTATCTCACAGATGCTTTATTATATTACTGCTATCTTTCACACCTTTTATATCATTGTTTTTTGTTTCTGGTTTTATTGTTATTCAGAAATACTAATGTCTTTGGAGTCTACAGTCAAAGGTGGAAATTATGGATTTTATGTTTGTCCTGGGTCAGCGTTTAAAGTGTCACACTGTCAGTGAGCATGAGCACTCAGATGCATATGTGGATATGTGGTAATCATTTGTGTTTGTTTTGTATTAGTTTTTGTATATCACAGTAACTCATCTTTCTAAATTAACACAGTTTTTTATATTCCTCAGATCTATGATGATCTCTAGCTGATCTAAATCAGTCAATGATCAAAAGCGCTTTATAAATTATTATTATTATTAAATAGGTTAACTTGGTTTTTACTTACAGTAGGGTTCTCAGGGACAGAAATCATTATCCCTTTGTATGTGTAATATGTTCCTAGCATGAGGGTCAATTATATTGATGGTGATGAAGAAGCCTTTATCTTTCATTTGAACAAAATATGTCTAATAATAGCACTGGGAAGTTAAGAGGTTATAAAGCTCTCTGGAGGAACTTCAGATGAGATATTGTTGAAGGAATGCCAAGTAGTGCTCAGTTGAATCCTCCATAACACTCATGTGTGTAATGTTGAGCCAGTGTTAAATCCATAAATCCTCTAGAGGCGCTGTAGAGGTTTCCTCACAGGGGCTCCAGAGAACTGACATATCCAGATGTTGAATTCATAATCCCTAAAAGTAAATGCTGGCCACGTACAATTTAACTTCACAGTTTAATTTCATGCACTTGCACATATGAGCCCCTGTCCAGCAGTGCATTCATGCGTGATGCTCATTTAGTGGTTGTCATATGCACCATCCAGTGCCTGACAGTGAGTGTGTTCGCACCAGCAGGGGGCCGGATCTAATGGGAGGTCTGCCAGAGCTCCCTGCTGTACTTACAACTACAGTATCACACCAGCAGATGTCGACATGGTCACAGTCGGACAGTGAGGTGCTGCACTGTGTATGAAAGCTTTAATGTACCACCAGATTACACTGAAACCTGACATTCTAGGCAAAAAGAAAATGCACCTGCAGATCATTATTAATCCTTGTTTAAAACTGCTTGTATTGCAGAATAGAGAATAGAATAACATCTCTAATAAAGATAGAGAAGAGAATACATTAGGCTTTCTGCACTAAATTGAAGATGGTGTCAGATTGTCAATCACAAGTTGAATCTACCTTCTAGCAACGTTTCTCCTCATCTAAATAAGATGGTGTTCATCGTGTGGATACAATGTTTTTTAGGCCTAGCTGGTGATTTAATGAAAAGGAATGTGGAGTATACAAACACTAACAAACAATATTTAGTTTGATATTGTGCTTTTCTTGCTGTTAATTCTCTATCTATTCTACAGCATATGATACTCAAATGGCTTGACAGTGGCTAACTTATTAAGTTAACCACTGACCAGGAAATATGCTCGTGTCTCTCTCACTGTACAAAGAAAGTAAAAGAAAAGGAACAAGGTCCCTCCATCGAAAAAATTACCAGAAATTAGCATTTAGATTACGTTTTCCCCAGTTTTTTCCTTCCAGGAGGAACATTCCTGTGAAACTGTTAAGTGCTAAAGCAGCTCTCACTTATGATCGGCAGCCATAAAAGAGTCATATCTCTGAGCAAATTGTTCAATCACTTCCTGGGAAATGATTTCCTATGGAAGTGTAATCCGTGCACAATGCCAAGCATCTGTGAAACAGTGGAGAACCAATCCATGAGAGCACACCTTAAAGTTGGAGGGTCTGCACTGGAGATGACTGAGGCTTCAGAGAGACACAACCCAAAAGGTACATTTCAGTTTCAACAACAGGCAAGGTGTCCTAAAGCAAAACACTAACCTCCTGCCACTGACTGCATACAATACAAATGGTCCTTCAATTTGTTTTGCTCTTTTTCTTATTTAAAGTTGATATGCGCTAACACACTTAGTTTAGCATGTAAGCCATTTAACATTTGCTAATCATCACAAACAACAAGCTGAGGCTGATGGGAATGTGACAAGTTATATGGGTTAAGAGTAGTCGTTTCCACCCTACATCTCAGTGGGATTGGTGCTGGATTTTCCAACTACAATTACAGCTCTGGATATAGCAAAAATTATCTTTTTTATAGTGGTACTATCTCTCAATTTCTTGACCTGTATGTGTCGTATGTGTACTATAATGAAACAACGCTTATACAATTAAATAAGGGTGTGTTTCTTAGGTGCATCGACTCTTTGTATGTTGCTTGTTTTGTGTTCAATCGTAAACCAACAGGACACATTTCAGGTTACACACTTCACTAAAAGCGTAACCAAAGTCAGTCGTCTACAACCCCTGGGAATCAAGAGTGTCTGACTCTGTACTAAATTCATAGGAATCCATTCAATAATAATTATATTGCAGTCCGTATCAAAGACAAAATTAACAAGACAAACATGTCGCTGATGACGATGACCTAATATTTTATTTATAAGAAAAATGTATGCTAGAGGGGGTAGGACCAGAAAAGTTTTTTTAAGCTTCTTCTTGCCCCTGTTGAACATGACAGACTATTTGAGAATTATTATTATTTTTTCTTTTGTATTATTATTTTTTTGTACGTTATAATTATTATTTTGAGTGAGAAGAAAAAGGAAAAAAAACAATATATATATATTATTATTATTGTTGTATGTTTTGTTTCCGACATGTTCAATACATTGACTAACATTTTTTTTTTTAAAAAGTGGCGGACCAACTGACAGACAAACACCAAACGGCTGAAAATACCTGACAGGAAGAAAAAAAATTGAAAAACAGAGATTAAAACACAAGTCTCCATCATTTAAACAAGAGAACCTTTATTAAATAATTCATTTTCCATGAGGTCTCAGTTTGATTTTCCTCATCTTGAAGAAGAGCGAGTAGACCCTTCCTCTGGTTTAGTGTGCATATCAAGGCTGACCTGCATGGCAGGACAGGGGGAGCTGACGGCCTTCCCCAAAACAGATGAATGGATATCAGGACAATTGTCAGTCCACTTTCAATTCAATCATACAAAATGTAACCAAGACCTCCCAAAAGTGTATTTTCTTCTTTTCAATCTACTGATCCACTTCAAGTGCTGTTTCCAAATAAGCAGGGGCATATACTTCTGAATTGAGAAAGTGAAGTGAAAACCGCCCTGGATTTAAGAGTGCTGAAACTACAAACAACAAAAAACCTGAACCTGCTGATCCTCATACAAACTGCTGATTCTTCAATTTGCATTTAAACTGTGAAACTGCAGTTTACAAAAACGCACTGAGAGAACATTTCTATTTGTGTTCAATAATATTGCCGTTATGGGGGCTTGAAAGATTCTACAATCTTAGCTCCCCCAGCTCTTCTCCTCAAGGCAAATGAGTTCACTCTTACTGAAGAAAGGTCTCATTGAAAAAGTGCTTTGTATTGTTCACTCAGTAAATCAAAAACTTTGAGCAGTATATTCACTACACGGGATAGATTATTAATGTCAAGCTAAACCATGTGAGACAAAAGGTGGGTAAACACTGCATGTTGCAGAATCCTTTGTACAGTGACAGGGCTTTGCATGTCGCTAACAAAGTCTTCTGGTATCAGCCGACATGGGGCAGTAGCACCTTTGGTCGTAAGTGCGCTGGAGAGATAGAGGCTACAATGTCCGGTGCAGAAAAGCACACACGCATTGAGAGAGCGTCCTGTTTTTAAACTGAGGGCTGGGCAAGAAACTACAATTAGGAACTGTTTAGTAAGAGCATTCAACCTATGAATATTTTAATCAGGAGAGACTTAGTTGAGGTTGATGGCATTTGTATTGCCGTGTGCGCGATAGTGTTTTTGGAGATTAGACCCCATCATACTGTGATGAATTAGGGGGGAGGGGAAGCCGACTAAAAAGAGAAACCCCCCCGGGTCTAGACACTAGTGGTGGTGAATACTAAGGGTAAATAAAATCCGGAGTGATGAGGGTTCTTCTGGGCTGTCCTGCCTTGGGTCTGAACAGCTGGAGGTGAAGGAGGTGGAGGAGGGTTGCATCAATTCTCCTGAACGATGCTGACGGGGGAGAGAAGAGCGGATTTAAACGTTTTGCCTGGTGTGCTGATTGGCTGTGGGAAATAAGACGCAGCTGATTGGTTAGCTGGGGTGAGTTGCGCCTTTTGCTAATTGAGAAAGGGGGCGAGTGAGTGAGGGAGAATTGTGAATGAGAGCGTGGTCAGTCTTCCTGAAAGAATTTACGCTGAGCTTCATGTTGTGACTACGTATCCAAACTTCGATATACAGTGAGTAAATAGCTGACATGGTGGAAGCTTAGTTGAAAATGTATCTAGCTGGCACTTTCAGTCAAAAATATAAGGGCATACATCGGTGGTGAATTACAAAAATGGCAAACAAATTTCTATCACTTTAAATGTAACTGATGGCTCTGCAACTTGTTTTCTTTTCTTCATTTTTTTCTTCCAATAACTGATACATACACACAACATACAGATTTGACTGTCCGCCAGTGAAAGTCTTTGAGTGGGTAAGTGAAGTAATCCCAAAAGAGGAGTCCCAGACCAGCGTCAACATGTTCAGTGTCTCTGCCCTCAGCAGCAGAGCTAAAGCGTCTCCTCTGACGTGCGTCTCCTTCCCGGCCTCCCATCAGAGTCCTTCAGTTCTGGCTGTTCTGGAAGGAGGCCAAAACTAAAAGTAAAAAATAACTCGTCCCCAGTGTCTCCCATAGCCTTGACAACAGCTCTGTCATTTCCTTCTGCCTTGAAAAAAACATGTCCTCTGGTTCATCGCCTCTCAAGGTGTAGCGTAGCTGCTCGTATCCTTCCCAAAGTTGTAATATTCCTCCATGTCATCCATGTTAGCCGTGGTGAGCTTAGTAAGGTTCTGGGAGCCACCATTGTCCATATTGTCTGGTGATGTGAAGTTGAAGTTCTGTCCTTCATACTCCCCCTGGTTATCCATTTCTGGAAGAACTACTGGGAAATACAAAACAGTATTGTTAAGTACATTTCACATTCAAATATGTCTATGCTGAAGAAATTCCTGGGCGAACTTTGGTCATTAAGGTTACAAACCATGTTTCACATTGTTGTGTTGCTTTAAGGTTAATAAATATGAGTTGTTGCTTTAAAAATAACATTAACAAAATAATATTATTCATACATTTATGCTACAAAACTTCTAACTTGTATTTATATGGTTAAATAAAGCCTCAGAATTTCAAATCCTAGATAGTTCTCCAATACTATTCTGATTAAAAAGAGCAACACTGAACCGATGTGGTCATTTTAATTAAGATTTGAACACACAAACACTCCTTGTAGCCTGCTTAATTAAGAACTGTGAGGGAGAGATTTAGTGATTCAGGTTTTTAGGGACTTTCTTGCTAAATATAATGTTGCAATAATTGTAAACATATTACAAATAAATTAAATGTTGCCTAAAAAAGACAAAGACAAGCAAGAGGAAGTGGATACCACAATGCATTAAACCTTGGCTATGATTGAATAAATTGAATGCTTATAATGACATCACGGATTTATCTTCCAAATAGCAATTGTATTTGTTCATGTTTTCTTGCCTGTCTGGGAGAAATATTCATTTGTTTTAAGGAACAGGAGCATGAAGGGGTCCAATTATATGATATTTACATATTCTGGCTTAGCACACGGATGATTCATTTGAATAAAGACATAGTTACAAATACAAATCCAACCTCAAAATTAAAACATGACTAAACATTCACCACAGACATTGTCAATAATTTGAATGTGTAGGCATGTGTGTATCATTTTATAGTTTGGGTGTTCGCTTTAAAGCTGTCGAAGCATGCCATAAATGGGTTTACAATCAGAGGGTCACTGCTGGGGATTGTGAACAAGATCTCAGACTTTCAATGAACCTTCACTGGCTGCTAAATAAGACTTGTAGAATAAAATGTGAGAACACGTGCAGCGGCCTCACCCTGTCCTTCTGGCGAGACTTCCATCCCGTGCTTGACCTTCATGTGCCGGCTGAGGTTCCCCTTCAGGTTGAACTTACTGGTGCAGTAAGGACACTTAAAGGGCTTACTGCCAGCATGGAGGTGCATGTGGCCCAGCAGGTTGTACATTCTGTTGAAAGACTTGCCGCACACCTGGAGGAAAATAAAGAAATCACATAAAATACTCACATTGATTGACAAGGACATCAACTAATTTAAAGATTCACTTTAGAGTAGCTTCTTGTAGTTAGAGATGAAAACATCCTGCCTTATAACGGATGCCTCAAAGCTTAGAGTGAAATTCTCGCCCACACTAATGTGAATTTCAGCGTATTATCCTCCTCACATAATCCTGTTATATTAAATTAAACTGAAAATGCGCCATCACATTTCATTTCACACCAAAATTGATTGGAAAATCGTGCACTTCCTCCAATCAATTCTTGCACAATAATATCCTGCATTATATTTGTTACTGTATTTCCACATGTATATATTTTTTAACTTTTTATGCCATTTCTATTTCAGAAATATTTTTTTATTTCTTGTGTCTTAAATTTCTCTTATGTACAATGCCTTGTTTTTTATGTGCTGAAACGCAAACATTTCCAAAATTGGGATCAACAAAGTATCTGTCTGTCTGTCTGTCTGTCTATCCATCTATCTATACTCTCTTGTATCCACTTCCACCACTCACCTTGCATTTGAATGGCTTCACAGGCAGGTGGACGATCATGTGGGTCTTCAGGGTCTGTTTCTGGATGAAGCTCTTGAAGCAGACGTGACACTGGAAGGGTCTGACACTGTTGTGGATCAGCATGTGTCTCTTCAGGTTGGCCGACAGGGTGAACTCTCGGGAACACACGTCACACTTGTGGCCTTTCACCCCCTGCGGAGTCCAAACAGAAAGAAAAGGGTTAATCCAGGTCCAATCCAAGTAATCCAGGGATCATTTCTAAACATCCATGAGCATATCGCACACAGTAACAGCTAATAGGTGATTCCGCACATTTTTCACGATGTCTTTTTGTCAAAATGAAGGCTAAAAAAACATAGAACACTGTGTAACCCATCATCATGGCAACAATATACTTCCTGTTGTTTTCACCCCAAAGCATTATGGGATTTCCAAAGCATTGAGATATGGTAGAAGAAGTAAGATAAGGAACAATATTAGGAGGGACAAAATCCAATAATATGAACTGTTGTTTCATGTTGTAAGCCCTAAATAGATGTTTTACATAACTGCACTATCAACAGGGTTCTTATATCTCTGAAACTCCCATCTTATTTTATTTTGGGGGCACTGGTCTCTGAGTAGGCCCCAAGCATTTCACTTTGAAAACAACTGGCTTATCAACTGTAAGGTAGTATCTGATTTGATCTTCAACAAGGAAGGAATAACAGCTTAGAGCAGAGGGCTATGAAGGCAAACCAACCGGTTGTCTGGGATGTCAGTGACAGTTTTAAAATAATATCGTAACGATATTTACATCCTGCCAGTGGGATGGTTCTCATTTGTTTGATGATATCAACATCTATGGCAGCCATTTTAAAGTGTACCACAATAAATTACTTTAAGTACAGAGAAAGAAAGAAATCCTAAGCGACTCATCTTTATTTGGTTCCTGTAAAATCAACCACATGCGACAGGACATGTATAAGCATTGAGCGGCAGCCGGAGAAGCAGAAAACATCTACAGCCCTGAGGCGTGTCAGCTGCTGCACCACACACTCTGTCTTTGATGTCAGCAGACACACCAATTGGTTTGGATAAATGTATTCTGGTTTATTGAGAAGAACAACTATGTATTACAGGTCGCCAGTGGGTCAAGTGACTGTGTGTTTGTATAAGCAGAGAAATCTGGCTGACTGTCAGTCCCCCCTCCCATGTCTGCAAAACAAATGTGTAGTGTCGCTGTTTTCCACCAGGGGGAGCAGTGAACAGACTTCAGGCTTAAATACAAGAGAATATTCTCTCCACTGAGAATACCGCTCTCCCATTCTCATGATGACTGTGGCTTAGTGTTTTTGTTCTCTCGAAAGTAATCACATTTAGATAAATCCTCTGGAATTCAGATTTTCTTTTGTCACTGTGTGTGATTTATATTAGAAACTCTATCTATCCACTGCTCTATCTATATGAGGAAGTTAAAGGTCTGGTAGAAATATACCTCATCCAGATGGAGATTGTGGTTTGTGAATAGAAACGTCAAGATGTCACATGTCAAGTATTTTAGTACGACCTCAAACTGAATAATTGGTGAAAAGATAGCTGTAATAATAAGTAATGCATTGTGATCTCTGTGTCATCTTCTCTCTCTCTTCTCTTCCCTACCTGTGTGCGCGACTAATTGTGTGTCGAACACACAGGGGGGCATGTGCAATTACAGACATTTCATTCAGATGAAACTATAATGAGGAGTACATGAAGAGGCTCAGTATTGCGATTTTACAGAATCAAATAGTTGTGACAAAGCAGCACTGAACCAACATATCTATTCCTGTCATTTCCTTAATCAAACATTTGATGGGGATTTATCTTGCAACAGATTTGTCCTTATTTGTTAACATGACACACTTCTTCAAAGCAAGATACTCTATTCTCCCCAGGACACTGCCTGGAGCTTTCTCTGTTGAATAGAGAATGGGTGAGTAACTGTACACAGGCACATTTCCTGCTTATTAGCCCTCCAACAATAAATGGGTTATAACAAGGATAGAAAAATATGGAAAAAAGTCTGTCCTTGATTTGGGATATTTTGCCGTTTACACCCACTTCTATGCTGCCGGTCCCCAAATAAGTTTTAGTTACAATACAAGTCTGAAATAAGACACACACAGTTGGTAAAGACAGAAGATGAACAGAGGGTGTGTGTGTGTGTGTGTGTGTGTGTGTGTGTGTGTGTGATTGCTTTTGTATTCTTCTTAGGGCTAGGCAATATGAGGAAAATTATATATCCCTTCAATGTTGACCAAATATAACCTCAATATAGATAGTGACCATATTGCAGGGTTGACCAATGCACAGTAATATGGATATAAGTACATTCATTTCAGAAAAATATATCACTTTTTTGTTATGCATCCTTAAAACCAGGAAAATATATTACTATATCCCAAAAAATATGATACATATTATCACAATTTCAATGACTTTACCCAGCCATAACTCTACTCTCCTTTTCTTTTACATTGCAAAAAGAAAACCCTCCACAGTCTGATTATCAATGCAGGAAATATTTATAGAATGATTTTAACAATAGCAGTCAGGAAGTCAGGGTGTGAGAGGTGTCAGTACCTTGTGTGTGAGCGAGTGCTGACGGAGGTGGTGGAGCTGCACAAACTCCAGGCCACACTGGGAGCAGGTGTAAGGCCTCGGGCTCTGGTGCTTCAGCAGGTGGTTCTGGAGCTGGCTGCGGTACGCAAACGACTTGTTGCACTCGGTGCACTGGAAGGTGTGGGGCCCCTGGTGGCTGGTCTGGTGGCGTTTGAGGTGGGCGTAGGTGGGGAACTCCATGCCGCATTGCGAGCACACATGGCATCGCCCACGCTCGTGCTTCACCTCGTGGGCCCGCAGCTCGCTGGGGTAGGCGAAGCCACGGCGGCAGAAGCGGCAGCTGTAGGGCTTGACGTCGGTGTGTTGGAGCATGTGTCGCTTCAGGTGGCTGGTCTGGGTGAAGCCCTTCTTGCAGACGGTGCACTTGTGCGGCCGCGTCCCCTGGTGGGTCAGCAGGTGGGTTTGAAGGTGACTGGGCTGCTTGAAGAGCTTCCCGCAGTTCGGACAGGCGTGCGGTTTGATGCCGTTGTGGCCCAGGATGTGCGTGACCAGGTTGTACTTGGAGGTGTACGATTTGTCACACATGCGGCACTTCCAGCGCTTCAGACCGTCCCCCACGTCCACGCAGTAAGACTCGTCGATCTGGATGTTGATGTCTAGCCGGTCCACTCTGCGGCCGCCGTGCCGACGAGGAGGCTGGGGGTGTGGAGGCGGCTGATGCTGTGCCGCCGTGTTCCCGTCCGTCCACATCATGTTCTGGCTGCTGTCCTCGTACTCGCTCGGCATGCTCATTTCCGCCGAATCATAGCTGCCCACTTCACTGGTCTGGAAGTAGCTGCTGATGGCCTCCTCCTGCTGCGTGGGCTTCATCATGTTGTTCACCGGGTGTTCCACCTCTTCCTCCTCCTCTCTGCCACCTCGACCGTGGGCCCCCATCGGGCGCTGGCCCTGCAGCCCTCTGTGGCCCTGCTCCCCTCCTCTGTGACCCACCTGAGGGGGAGGAGGGTGAACGTGTGCGTTGGCTTGCGTCTGGTTGGTTACATCCCGCTCACACTCAACACAGTTCTTGTTGGTGCCTCTGAGCGTGGCCGGGTCCACTTGTACTAATCCGCCTCTGGGAGCCATATTGTTCAGCATGTGGACACAGGAGGGCATCCCAGAGTTCACCACTTCCCCTTTCACATGTGATGTGGAAATGTCAGCGCCTTGAAGGCTGTGGCGATCGGGGCCCACCATTTTTGTGTCGGGGTGTTGAGGGGGCCCCTGCTGCCACCTCCTCTGACTGCAGCTGGGTTGCATCTGTCCGTCTTCTCCCAAGTTGTCTCCGAGGTAATCTCCGTTGGCTCCGATAAGCTGGTCTGCGTACTCGTAGTCGACTCCTTCTACTGTCGGTGCGGGGGACTCTTTGGGCTCGCCGGTGTAGAAGCCGTTGGGTGCAATGGTGGCGCCAAACACTTCATTCTGGGAGATGAGACCTAGCACGGCAGCCTGGGCCAGGGACAGCACAACCACTGGATCTGTCTGTGTGCCTATGTCCACCAGCCTGGCCATTACCTTGGGCTCACATCTACCCAGGCGCCGGCTCGCCTCCTCCTGGAACAGAGAGACAAGCAAAGACAAGACATCAGTACTGCAAGGAAGAAAATATACATCTGATTAAAGAGATATAGTCAGTCAAACTTAGTTGTTCAGAATCATCTATGGTAAGATATTTTTAGAAAAATAATTAAACCAAGGTTTTTATTTCTATCAGCGTTTTAAGTTGCATCGTCGGCAAGAAGGGTTTCACCGAAACCAGCAACCTGAAACATTTGATTGTTGTTTCACCAAATCTCTCAATTGATAACTTGCAAAAAGCACGAAATTGTCAACACAGGACACTTAGGATACCACTACATGGTCTACAACATGAACCAAGACCGCAAAGTAATAATGACAATAATTTACCAAGAGACAAACTACAGCAAACTGTCCTCCAACGAGAATGTGTCCTTCATCAAAGTGATCTGATGAAGACAAAAAGGTGTCGTAGGTCATCGTCCAATCAGAGCGTCACTTTGAGTCGGTTTTCAAGGAGGAAGGAAGGAGAAAAACACTATTTTTATTCTAAGGAGCCCCTTATTGCATCACAAGGAAGGAAAAACAAAGGAAGTAGAGAACATTTCCTCCTGCAGCGACTAACCTCATCACAAATCAATGCTAAGTAAACCTGAATCAGGACTGTCTTAAGGCACATCGTTGGATAGAGGGACTGAGACACTGGAGCTATGAAAGACACCACCATCCTAATCCAGCGTGCTAACCATGTATGGCTAGTGTGTGTGTGTGTGTGTGTGTGTGTGTGTGTGTGTGTGTGTGTGTGTGTGTGTGTGGAAGATGGCCTACTGATCTACACACAGCACATGTGCAAGTGGAGAAAAAGAGGAAGAAAAAACGGAGTAAGATTAAGAAATATAAAAAAGAATGGAAAAGCAGAAGGGGAGACAAAAAACATGGGAGAGCAGAGAGAGAACAGAGGGGGGAGAAAGAGGAAAAAGCAGAAACGGAGGGAGGGAGGGAGGAGAGAGAGCTTAGAGCAGGCAATCGTCTAGTGGAGGGGAGGGGGGAGAAAGGAAAAATGAAAGGTAGAGGGAGAGTAAAGGAGAGATAATGAGGAGGGGTGGGTTGAGGAGGGGAGAGGAGGAAGGCCTGGAGAGAGAAAGAGAGAGACACTGGCGAGGGAGGGGAGGGAGTGAAAGATGAGAGGGTGTAGTGTTAAGGGCAGCAGCAGTTCAAAAGAGAGGCAAGAGGCAGAAAGAGGAAAGAAGATATGTAGAGACAGACAGACAGAAGAGAGAGAGAAGAGAGAGAGAGAGAGAGAGAGAGAGAGAGAGGGAGGGAGAGGAGAGGGAGGGGAGAGGAGAGAGAGAGGGAGGGAGGAGATAGAGAGAGGAGGAGAGATATAGAACAGAGATAGATCATTAGAGCGATATAGAATATTATTTAGAATTGATAGGAGAGAGCGGGAGAGAGAGAGAGAGAGGGGGGAGGAGATGCAGTGAGAAACCAGAAGGAGAAAGGAAAATGACAAAATGAAAGCCCAGACATAATGAAAGATATACAAAAAAGAGAAGCGGACGGAAGAAGAGTTGAAAAAGGCGAATGGAGTTAAAGCCAGACACGATTCTTAATTAGTGAGGAAGATGAATCTGCAAATGGCAACTTTAAAAACAAACTACAGAGAAGCATCTCAGCCAGCAGCTCTCCTCTCAGCTGTGAGTGTCATCACAGAAACGACCACTTGACATGCTACGAGTGAGAGCCAATGAACTCACCGCGCTCCGCTTGCTGTGAGGTTTCAGGTGCTTTAAGGATCTCATTCTTCACTGGAGTGTTGAGTGAGAACGGGCTACGTTCGCCTCCTATTTATACGTGAGGGATGAGAGGAGGCGGGGCTTACTTTGCCCGCCTCCAACCCTCTTCTTTTTCTTCAACAGTTTCATTTTTGGTCACACAAACATAGACCAGACACAAACAAACAAACGTCCTTCCGACGAATCAGCATGTGGGGAGTAGATTTAAAATAAACAAACAAGCAGCTTTTTTATGATTGGCTTGCACTTGGCTCCTTGGTAGTGTCATGATAAGTGGGCACCTCAAACATTTAAAAAACAAAAATGAAATGCACATTATATCAGTGTGAAATGATGGATCCTCCAGGCTGGCTCGCCTCACTCTACATCTCCGTCTGTCATTATTTGTCTCTGCCTTCCCCAATGTCTGTCCGTCCGTCTGTCCGTCCGTCTGTCTGTCCGTCCGTCTGTCCGTCCGTCCGTCCGTCCGTCCGTCTGTCTGTCTGTCCGTCCGTCCGTCTCTCTCTCCCTCTCTCAAAAGTGTTTGAAGATTGTTTCATGCACGGACTCGGATGCAAGTGTGTGATAGGGAAAGAGGACGAGAAAGAGATGGAAGGTGACTGACAAGGAGATGAGTGAATAAAAGAGGGAGAGAAGATGGAGAGGAAGAGGAAGGAAAGAATACTGAAAGAAAAGACAGGGGAGGGGTGGATGGGAGACAGAAAGAGAGAGAGAGAGGAGACAGAGGGGGATGGGAAGAGTGGAGCAGAATGCGGTAAAAGAATAAGAAGAAATGGAAGATGGATGAAGGGAAAGAAGCAGGAGCAATGAAGGTAAAGAGAGAGAATAAGAGGTATTGCGCTGCTGTTGATGATGAAGCTAATCTTCCTCTCTCCTTCCTTCAACCCCACACACAAATGAGTCCTCTGATCGACACCCCAGGAAACAGGTTGGAGTGAGGAAAAACTTCAATCTCTTTTCACGTCATCTGGTGACAAGCTAAATTAGGGAAAGCACAGAGATGAGACGATGACCACGGTGGCCTGAGAGTCCAAAAAGGTCAAGCACATCCTGCCAATGACGAAACTAAAGCAAAAGCTTCAAACTATGGAAGCAAGAGACACGTCTGTAATCAAAACTGAACAACACTTCCTTCAAAGAAATGAATTGAACACCTTCATTCAAGATGTCTTTGCAAAACTGACTCGGTGTAAACACATATTTGGACTCAAGACAGGGTGCGAATAGACAAGCAAAGAGCTCATTTATTTAGCTGGAGTTTCCTGAGACGATGTGAGTCAATGAAAGCTGCCAAGAGTGAATGGTTGGTTGATTGTAATTGAAGATGCTGTTTGTCATTATGTTGAAGGTGAGTTCTCTCTGCAACATGTTCTATAGCCACAGCATTATAATCCAAGAAGTGACCCTCATTCAAAGAGAATGCACCTTCTCATGGCCCAGAGCAAACTACAGTACAGTCTAGCTACAGTCGGAGCTATCCTCTGATTTTAATTGAGCTGTGCAGAACAGCCCTGTGTTTCAAATGGCCTGGACAGCTTCTGTTTTTTAGTATTGCCCATGTTCAAGCTAGAGTAAGTGTGCTCTTATGGGAGATACAGTGAAACCCTTTGACTCTACGTGTTAAAGAACCGCCAAATGGTTCAACAAATGAAAAGGCATGTATCAGAAAGCAATGATGTGAGGATCAGATCAAAATGTTTGAGATAAACTTAGTCTAGATAACAACAATAAACAAAAGAACATTCTGTAAATGTCATACATATAAGATAAATACAAATAAAAACACTAATTAGGTTTGGGAGATCAGAATTGTAGCTTGTTAGCTGCAGCTAATTCAGAACGCTGCTGCTCGAGTCCTCACTAACACTAAGAAAGTGGATCACATCACTCCTGTTCTGAAGTCTTTACACTGGCTTCCTGTGTGTCAAAGAATAGATTTCAAAATACTGCTGCTGGTTTATAAAGCACTGAATGGTTTAGGCCCAAAATACATTTCTGACCTCCTGCTAAATTATGAACCATCCAGATCTCTCAGGTCTTCAGGGACTGATCAGCTTTCTGTCCCCAGAGTCAGAACTAAACATGGTAAAGCAGCGTTCAGTTATTATGCTCCAAATATCTGGAACAAACTCCCAGAAACCTGCAGGTCCGCTGCAACTCTGACTACTTTTAAATCCAGGCTGAAGAATTTTCTTTTTGTCGCTGCTTTTAATTGAACTATTCATATCTTAGACTGCACTGTAACTTTTATCCATGTATTTTTTCTTTTAATGTTTATTTTATTAGCTTTTCTTTTTAATGACTGATTTTAAATGCCATTTTCTTAATGTCTTTCATTTTTTGTAAAGCACTTTGAATTGGCTTGTGTTGAAAAGTGCTATATAAATAAACTTGCCTTGCCTTGAAACATATCTTGTTGATGATGGTTGATTCTTGGACCTTTGGCTCAATGGGCTCTATACATTATAGGAACTTTTCTGACTACATTTTGAATTGACAGATACAATTATCAGCATACTTAAGAAGACTAAGAAACACTTCGGGGTTCCCTGTCTTTTGGTTTATTTTACGAATTGTTTTAATCTAAATGTGTCATATTGGAGTATGCATAAAGAAATACTGCAGGATCTGAGACATGACAAGCGGGGGTGTCTTTTGACTTCACTGATTTCAATGTTTTCGTCTACAAAATGAAAACTTTTAGCAAATGTTTTACATTCTCTGTGGACAATCTACCTTATACGGTTTCTTTTGCATTGTTCTGCTGTAAACCTTTAATGAAAACAGCCAATTCATTTATCTTTAATTATTTGAAGTTCCTATTTTCTTTAAACTGACCAGAGCCCATCAGATAAATACAGTTTGACATATACAGGAAACTAAATGGATCTTTTTTAATGCAGCTACACAACATGCCTAGAGGTAAGGCTGCTCATGGTCCAGACAGAGCTGGCTGCAAATAATTCAGAGTCATAAGGTATCTCGCCATGGCAATATTTGGGTATACTGTATATTACTCATAGGGTCAAAGACTAAGTCGATTAAACAAATGAAATTATCAAGCACAATGGCAAAACAATATCAGGTTAAAGCTTATAAAATGAGGACTTTCTGCTTTTCTTTTCTTTGTTTTACATTTATTTTTAGGATTTTAAATTGTTGGTTGGAAAAACACATATGCTACATGACATCACTTTGAAAAGGTGGCATTTTTTTACATTTTGTGGAATTAATAAGTACTGTGAGTTGTAGCATTAATAAAAAATAAAAACAGATTTGTACTTAATTATTTAATCATGGCAATAGAAAGTTAACTCAAACGATAGATTGCACGAAAATTAGTTTTCTCAAAAAGTCTCGATTGGATGTCTCTTGACATGCGACTTGGGAGTTGTAGTTGACTTCTTGAACCATGTTTTTTTATGTACACAGTCTTGGACCTTTGACTTTTGAATCACAGGCTTTAGGAGATTAGTATGCGACTACTTTTACTTTCTCAGATCATTTTGCCAGCCATAGCAGCAACACTTTTACCTGCAGTTAAACCTCAACATGCGTCAAACTGCAGGTAAGCAGTCCATCCCGTCTGTGGCGCTGAAAGGTGAGGCCGCCCGTCACCTGGTTCCTCTAGTTTACATTCCTGAAAAGAAGATGACTGTCATTTGCGGTTCCTTTGTAGCTCGGCCAGTTAGCCACTTGTTGAACACGGACAAACAGCACCGGCATGTCGGGGTAAACCGCCGGCTCTGGGGAAGATTGCTAAAGGAGGAAGGCTTTTATATTTGAGGTAATGTGAATAACAGAGGCCAGGGAAAAGCACCACGGATGGGCGGGTTAAATAAGAAACAAACATGTTGTGATGGGGATAGCGAGATGAAGCTTTTATTATAGAATCCAAACAGTTTCTAACCCTAATGTGTTTTGAGCGATAGAAAACAGTTGTTTTTAATAAAGTTTGTATTAGAAATGTCATGGGGGGCGAGTGTGATGAACAACAGGATAGAGAGAACATGGAGGAAAGAGAGAGAAAGGGAAACGGCAGAGGACAAAATGGGGGCGTAATAGAGGAAGCAGAGAGAGAAAGAGAGAGAGAGAACAGATGATTGCACGGAATGAAAGAGGGATTGAAGGGGGAGGGAGGGGAGGAGATAAAGAGAACAGGGACGGGAGGGGGAGTGAGCGAGTGAGGGAGAGAAATGGTGGAGTGAGTGAGAGAGGGAAGGAGAGAGAGAAAATGAGAGGCAGCAGTGGGGGAGGGGAGGATGTGGAGGGAGAGCAGAGCAAGAGAAAAAGAGAGAGAGACAAGAGAGAGAGAGAGAGAGAGAGAGAGAGAGAGAGGAGAGAGAGAGAGAGAGAGAGAGAGAGAGAGAGAGAGAGAGAGAGAGAGAGAGAGAGATGGGGCAGTGTGCAACGTGAGAGGGAGAGAGAGAGGAGAGGGAGGGGTAAAGCGTGATGGTAACCGAGAGCAATAGAGAGAAAGGGAGGGAGGGAGGGAGGGAGGGAGAATGAAATAGGGAGAGAGGAGGAAAGGGGAACAGAAAGGGAGAGAGAGACAGAGAGAAAGAGGGGGGGATGGGAAGAGAGCTGGAGAGAGAAAAACAGAAAGGAGCAAAAAAAAAAAAATAGGGAGTGAGCGAGGGAGAAGGAAAGCTCAAAAATCTCGCTCTATTTGGTGGTTTCAAAAACATGGCTGCAGCGAGAGAAGAAAAAGAAAAAGAAGAATGGCATTGTTGGTTTTTACAAGTCCTCTCTGCCAACAACACACACACCACACACACACACACACACACACACACACACACACACACACACACACACACACACACACACACACACACACACACACACACACACACACACACACACACACACACACACACACACACACACACACACACACACACACACACACACACACACACACACACACACACACACACACACACACACACACACACACACACACACCCAGTAACATTATAATAAACCAGCATCAGCTGTAATGACCAATGTGAATCAGTGTAAGGTTAAAACTGCTCCATTTTACTGTGAGGTGGTCCTCTTCCTAAAAGGCTCAATGTTGCTCTTTGAAGGTGTTCAGTTGAGTACAACAAATATTTGGGTCAATTGTATTTTAACACAGATAATGACCTTTATTGCGGAGGTTTTTAAAGGGGCCATCCCCTCTGACACTGCCAACACGCTCCTCATCTCCTCCTGGTTTTCTAGATATTCAATCATGTAATTTTTGGCAACATTTAAATATGCAGAATTAGCTTTTAGCAGTTCATGTTTGCAATGTACAGACAACAAAGACTAGATTGTAGCAATACTAGTACTAGAATACTTGATTTATTTGTCATTGTAATCATAATTCCTCTATTAGTCACATGTATTCAGTCTTTACACATCTGCAACACCTCATTTAGTTGAACATTAATAACTGAGGTTTGATCATTACTAAGGATCTTGGTGCATTCATCGGAGTTATCTTGAATCTGTTATAAAAGTTCCATCTAAGTTATCTCTTCCTCATCAGAAACATTATGATACCACTACTATAAGAGTGACACAAATAAGTACTCATGGAAACATTAACAAAAGGGGTGATGAAAATACATTTGGAAAAAATACATAACTTTTGAGTTGGAATTGATGACACATGTTGTCATTTTAAGCCTTCCTAGAACACAGGAAGTGCAGGAGAATACAGAAGTCAGGCCGACCACTATGGTTTGATACTGTGTCAGCACTGCCATGTTTCTCCCTAAAACTCTGATAATATGCTTTTAGAAAATGTGTCAGTTGAGCCAAGAGAGCCAAACAGCATTACAACGCACTGAACGCAGTAACTCTCTTCCCAATGTGACCTCGAAGAACTAGTACCAACAAAGGCAAAGAAGAATGAACTTGTCAGCAGTTCATTATCAGGGTGGTTAACTAGAGAGTTAGCCATGCAACTCAGTGTGGCTAGTCATTTGGTCCAATTCTTAATAAAAGCAATTTATTCTTAGGGAAGTGAAGTCCTTAGTTAAGGCAAGTAAAGTCCCAAGTCAGGTCCCTCACCAGTCTCCAGTTCCTTAAGAAAGTGACCGCCACTCTATTTTAGTCCAAGTCACAATGACCCAAGCCCACATCTCGTAGTAATTGCATCTCAAAATAGGTAAGTGTGAAAATGGGCAGTGCTCCAAGTGTCTGAACATGTTTATTTGTAGGCAGTGGCCCAGGTGATTTTGTCCAATACAAGGAACACAGTTTGAACTTGTCCTTTATCACATTTCAAACACAATACACACAAAGATGACTTGTGAACCACAAGTAAAGCAAACTCAAGAATGCATTGCATCTATAGTCATTATATATGCGAGCAGGACGGTGGTTGCTAAAGAGATGTAGCTACAGTATACTCATGGACTATTTGTAGTAAGAGAAAATAATTACATTTTGGACTCGAGCGGGGGGGGGGGGTTTGGGGGCATGCACCACCAGGAAGATTTTTTTTAAATGTTGAAGTTAAAAGCATCAATCTGGTGCACTTTGAGAGTAAAATTAATAGATCTATGGATACATCTCTCAACACCCATATGAAACAGAACTGTAAGCAGATTTTTTTCTTTATGGATATTTTACAAATCACTCCCCTTTTAAACTGTATTCTTGTTTATTAATAATAACTTTTTTTTACTGTCATATTAGTATTTGATTCCTGTTTAATTTATTCTCTTCTTTTTTTACAACTATAATGATCATATAAAGATGTGCCTTTACCTCACTGGTTGGAGAAAAAGCTTCTTATATTCGTTAGCATAGCTAGCTAACCAGATGCTAATAACAACAAAGTTATTGACTGTATGATCAGTATGACAGATGAACAGATCGCCACTGGGCTAACAACTAAAGACACAGCCACGCAAAAACTGCGGCATGTGTACAGCTCCTTATGGGTATTGCAATTTGTGAAGTCCCGGCCCGGAGCTGTGTTCTGGTGCTCTCCGTTAGAACTACACCCGTGTCAGACGAGACATATACCACGTGATGACACGTTAGGCTCGTGTTGTGTTCAAGGACCCTGACCTTGGCCAGGAAAAACAGGCACTCGCTTGTTTAATTATTTTGCGGTCTAGATAATTTGAATTGTTTTCTTTTTTTGCGTGTGTTTATAAATTACCTCGAGGGCCGTACCAAATGGTCTCGCGGGCCGTATCCGGCCCGAGGGCCGGAGGTTCCCCACCCCTGCTCTAAGGGGTGGGTTATTGTGTTATAAGTTATTGTGTATTTAGATTTTGTTTATTAAATACCTTCAACCTATCTTACTTCAGTATGGACTTTCTCAATGAAAACGCGTCGCACTAGAAAACCAAGCTTAGCCTCTCGGCGACTCAGACTTAACTGGAATTGAGCCGCCACACTGGGTTCAAATGAGAATTCATAAATAACTGAGCCCTGCTAATAACATTTTCTACAGTGAAGGGATACAATTAAAAGGAAACCTGAATAAAATGGAGGCCAATAAGAAATGCAAATGCCTCCATACAGGGCTGGACGGGTCACTGAAATACTGTAAAATCGAAGTTGTGAGCACCGAGGGTCGAGCGTAACTAACCCTGGGTCGAACTGCAGCTCAGTGACCAGTGGTACGTCCACACGGCAGCGTGCGTTGAAGCTTGCCGGTGGGCGTGTCTGGCGTGCGACCAACAACCAATCACATTCATCTCCCGCCCTGGACACACAAGCACGCAGTTTGATTGGCTAGAGCTTGTACTGGCATATGATTTGATTGGCTGGCGCTTCCGTCGACGCTTTAAAAGTTGAACTTTTCTCAACTTTCGAAGTGAGCAACGGAGGCAAAGCGACGCGACGGAACCACAAAAGTAAAGTAAAAAAGTAGCATACAATGATGCCTTACGGTTGCTGGTGAGGGTACCAAGATGGCACAGTGCCAGCCAGCTGTTTGTTAACTTGAGGGTACCTACCTGTCAAGCCCTTTTAAGAAATGTAATGTACAAATGCATGTGTCACCTAGAAGACTCGGACAATCATGTTATCTCGATTTGAATTAACCCTGTGAAGAGTTCTACCCGGTTCTCTTCCATGATTTGGAGACATTGGCGCAACAGCCTCTACAGACAGTGAGCATATATGTGGCTAGCTGTGATTGGACAGATTTTATGTTTTTTATCTGTTTGTTTTTAACGTTTTAATCTTATTTATTGATGTGTATCTTGTCATTTTGTATGTGATATGGACCTTGAGTCTGAAATAAAGATTGAATTGAATTTAACGTTTTTTGAAATCTACATTAAACTGCTATGAAATCTATGAAAATGCCATCACACCTTACACAAGATTTAAATGGCAGATTTAAGAAGCCTATTTGGAGAGCTTCAGGCAAGTATACAGTATTATATATTTATGAAGAGCTGTCCTTTGGGAATAAGGTCCAGAACTCCCAAAAACATGGTGTGTTAGCTGTTCCTAGTAACATCCTAACTTGTGAAACACAGTAACACACATTAATAATATTTTTCATGTAGATAAGAATTTTCTGCGAGATGAACTAGTGTGTTTAGTGCTTTAAAAAATGACATAAATTAACCTTAAAGCTTTTAAATGATGGCCCCAGATTTTCATTTTATTCCATCCATGTTTCACTCTTATGTTTCAAATTCAGAAAAGCATAATTGAAATGTCAAGACACAAAGCTCTTAAACAAATCACTTTGAATGGAATTACGAGAACCTGCACAATTTAAAGTCTCAATAAATGTCGCCTCTGCTGCTCTGTTAAATGCTGCAGTGGGTCTACCATTTTGTTCCAGAGCTTTGTAACAAACAGTTTCAAACTATACATCCCTCTCCTCTCTCCCATCACTCTTTCCTCATGTCTCCATGGATACACCCCTCCCCTTTTATCTCTCTTCCTTTCACCCCCTTTTCATCACTTCCTTCTTATAGGTTCTCTTCCAGGATATCCCTAACACTCATGTATTGCTGATTTTTTACTCAACAAGTCTCTCCCTAACAGACTTTATCTGATCGGAGATGATCTACAACAGCGCCCCCAGAGATGAGAGGGAGAAATAGTGCCTTGCTCAAGGACACTTCAGACAATGTTTCCTCCCTTAAACATGTTGCCCTCTTAACCTAACAGTGGGTTCCTAACATTTGAAATTCATGACAGAACGGACAGCTGTCAAAATTAAACCTTAAAATAAACAGCAGACAAGCACCTATTGGCTGTGTGAAAATGTAAATGTAACATAAAAGGGAATCAATATGTCCATAAGTAAAAATATATGAATGACATTGTGTACAAGAGGTTTAATGATTCCGTAATACAACAGTGACAATTTCAGAAAATACGCTTTTAGTAATAATCCTGAAGATTTTAATTTTGACTCGGTAAAAGGTGGGGTATGTAATTTTGGAGAAACCAGCTCGAGTGCGCTAGAATTTGAAAGTACACAACCGGAAAATATCTGCCTCTTCCTTTAGACTTCCTTACAGAGCCCCTCCTCCAACACACACGAACCCGCACATGACCAATGAGGGCACGAGATAAGTTTGTGCACAGATGGAAGGCTGACAGGCAGGTAGGCCATCCAGTTATTTTAGCCGGGCCGGCTCAAATGATTGGTCGTGCTTTTTACAGCGCCACGGCTTCCACAGATGCATTTTTTTATGTATTTATTGTCAAAGCATTTAATATATTCATTGCTATCAGGATGTTAAGAGCATTCCATGGAATATAACAAAAAGTGTTTCTGAAGTGAATTACCTACCCCACCTTTAAGTCTACACATAATGGTGATCTTGCCTACTGATGAACGCGCTTGCATTTGGGTGTTAGTGTCATGATGTATCAGGTATAATCACAAAAGCACTGCATTTCTGGGAAGTGAGATCCAACAAACACACAATGACCCCTTATTGCCCTAGGTGCCACCAAAGAGAAAGAAACTAAGATCTTCGAGAGTCTTACATTACAGTTTTTTTTACCATTTCACATTCAATGACAGTAACAGCAAACAGTTTCACCACTGCATGCAAAAGAGTGAGTCCATTACAGGCCACAGTAGAAGGCGAATACAAAAATATGCTGTCATAAAACGGCAGGAGAAGTGATATAATTTAAAACGGTAATAATTTGCACATTTTCAGACAGTCTCTAGGAAGTCCTTCAGTGTTCAAACCGTGGCTCCTTTCTCAAACACAACAAGCAAATACAAGAAATGTTTTTGGACACTGTCCCGCCTTCTCCGGATTCCTAAAGGGTTTAACAGGCTGACGGCAGCCCAGATGATGCTTACTGGCAGATGTGTGACAAACATGTTGCCCTTCTACCATAAAATGTTTCTATAGTTAGTTCAACATCAGCCTGGATTCTAAGCAATTATACACCTTGCAGCATTTCTTGGATAAAATCTGTTCAGTGTGAATTTATTTGCATCACATTCATGCGCTGCAAGCAGGCTGCAAGCTCCTTCCTCACATCTACAGCTAATTCTCAGCAGCCGGTACACAAACAGTGTTACTGAGTGAACCCAGCAGCAAGGTCAGACTGTATGCAGGGGGCAAGTTGTGAGGTCTTTAATGGGGCGCATGTTTGTTTAAGTCTTATTTTTATTTTAGGATTTGTTGGCTTGGTCATGGCATCATATTTATTTGAGGAAAATGAATAATACATTACCGTGAACTAAATATGGCAGTCAAAATGTTATCTATTAGCTTGACCAGATCTTAGTTTTAGTCTTTGTATGGATCCCATTGCTTTTTCTTTCCTTTAGTGAATCTGATGTGGTACAGACATGGTTTCTCTTAGTCCTCATACTCATTTTAATCTACAAAATACTATTAAACTAGCAACTTCATTGTCAATGTCATTAATACAGCTACTTGTCACCCATTTACAGCCTTAGCGTAAACTAGATATCAGCAGTAATGGCTACAACACAAGGTGTCAATAAAACCGATACTCAATGGCCTTCCTGTCAACTCCCTCAAGAATAATGTGTGTCTGTCCACAGAGGGGAAGCTAAGCTGACCACAACAAACTTCATAACTACAGATGCAGCTACCTCAGCATCACTGTTCAGGTACTGCAGTGTCATGATAAAAGCCTCATTACTGACAGAGAGAGTAACAGTGTGAAAGGACAGAGAGGGAATGAGAGGACAGGAAACAGAGACGATAAGAGAAGGAGACAAAAAACAGAGTCGTCCACAACCACATACACACAATGCATGCACTCAAACACACACATGGCTAAAATTACATTCAAGAGGGCATGAACTAGGCCACTGCGCTGCACTAGGCAGGAAAGTGGTAGTTTGCCAAGTGAACAGAGACTTTCAGAGACATCAAGGTTGCAGGCTAACACCAAATGTGGTTACACGTGATCGAACACACATTATCATTGTCAGCCCGGTGGCTAATAATCAAGATCCAACCAGAAGAGGAAAAAGGGAAAACGTGGAGCTATCAGTCGTCGTTATACATGAGAATAGAATACTTTAACTCTAAACTTCAAATCATTTCAGCTATGAAATAATGACCAGATTATGAGGTACCATGTTCTCTTAAACTGCCAAAAAAAACAACGTTCAACAGCTTATTTTCTTCCCACTGAGACTTTGGCAAGATTTGAGAGGAGTGACTGGCAAACCAACTCATCAGACAACTAGTAACAACCTCGCTCAGTAAAAGTTGGCAGGCACGGCTTTTAGCCAGACCAGCAGCGAGACTAAAACTGACAGGCATGACTTGCACCTAATAAGCATCACACACTGGAGTTGTCTATTAAAAACGTCTTCTGCTTACACTCTATGAAGCTGACTGGCTCAATTTGTATGGGAATTTTTCAATTCTTCTATTATGTATCAGCAGCCAACAGAGATCTTTTTTGCCAGTTGTATGGCTTGGAACAAAAAATGAACACTACATTTTAAGCATAAATAACACAACTAAGAGACTACAGTGAGTAGAGTGCTTTGATTACAACTGTGTTCAACATCTTCTTAGCTTTATAGCATGTCAACATCGCACACAACACAAAGGACAGCTGAGGCAGCAATTTCACCAGTTTTAAAAAGGTCTTTGGTCCCTAAAAGTATTGGGGAAAACAATTATTTGACATGACGATGCGCTACATGAAAAGCTAAGGGATCACCAAAGGTATAGCAGTTTATATTTCCAAATATATGTGCACGAAAAATCATGTAAATCCATCCTGCACTTCATTTCACTCAAGCCCAAAATGTCCATGTTATTGTGGCAATCGAGAAAAAATGACCAAAAGTCTGTCTGATTCAGCCGTCGAGGACCAGGGATGTCCGCACAAAATTGTGGTCCAATTTATCAAATAGATGTTGAGATGTTTTGCAAAATAGGTGGAAACTTTTAACAGATGGTGGAGCTACAGGAACATTTAAGGGATCGCCATAGTTATCCGGGATCATCCTCTGAGGATCATGAATATCAAACATCATTGCAATAGTTCCAATAGCCTTTGAGATAGAGATCCCTGGCATTAGCTTAGGTAAAACACAGGCCATCACAGGACAATTTGCTATCAGCCGTTTCAATCTAGATCAGATGTTGTGTTGAGCATCTCGATAAACAACACTGCTTTTTCTCATAGGTAAAAACAAATGTTGAAAACACTCTTATGTCAAATCATAGTTATATTTTAAATAACATTTATTCACATGGCACGGAAGTCAGATAATGGTGCCAACGGTTGTGATATAGCTAAAACATTTCAACATTTCAACAAAACGTCATCTGCTATGCAATGGGAGAATAGCAAGATGCATTTATTATTAATAAAGCCATATAGAGAAAGCTGTTAGCCCACTTAACAACACAAAGCTAGATTTCAATGTCGTTTATAATTAAATGTTGCAGGCCGTATTTTTCCAGAAGCCCTTGTTATTGTGGCGTTCCAATAGGCCCGTTACACTCATACATACAACTCTGGAGGTCGTTCAGCACGGCTGCAACAAACAGGCCCTACACATTAGGCCTTTGTGCTTCGAGAAACATCGGCCCTCTTTTTTTTTTTTACACCCTGCCTGCAGCACAGCCGAGCACCGCAATGTGCTGACACCATCATCAGCTATTCTAAACCTTTACCACAGCTATATCCACACATCCAGAAAAAGACAGGAGGGAGAGAGAATAGACAACAGCTAATTTGTATTCATGTTCATTTACAAGACGTGTGTAATTTTCAGTGTCAGTTAGGAGGATTTATTCCGTATTTTTTATGCATATTGTGGATGTCCTGGTGGGCTTCCTGTTTGGCTTTGCTGGACCTCATTCAACAACCACCCTGCCACTGATGATCCATGGATGGATGGATGGCTTATGACCCGTTAAGAAGCATACATATCGTGTAGTAGCAGCAGTAGCAGTGTAATGACATATTATCGATCAAAACAATTAAATATAAACTGTACTGTTACAGTTGGAGGCATACTTTTGGCGGAAGTATGAGCCAACGTGAAAACATATTAGATGACCATACATAATGTATATTTTATATCATCAATCAATCTTTCAACCCTACATATTAAGTAAGTCTTGTCGAAGTACAAAAACACAACGCGTGTATCATTCTTTACCAACACGGTAATCACAACATTTCCTAATAAGCAGAGCCGTATAGACACCATTAACACAGGGTTAACACATAAGAAACCAAATATAGCAGCCAGCTGTGAGATGGCAAGTCTGCAAATTTATATTTTGCGAGATGCCTTCGAGCAAAAACAGACTGGAGAGGTTAACATCAAACGGTGTAAGTCAAGGAAGCTCTAAACTGCATTCAGGGAGGCTGATCACTCATAAACAATTTATCTATGGCTGGTCATTCACTGGAGCTGCTTGACAATTTGCAAAAGAAGTCCAGTAAGAGCGGCCTATTAAATGCAATCTTTAGAATACAGCGGTGGAGGTGGACTCTATGAGGAGAAAACACCAGGACATCATCACTTGTCACTTTTGAAAGTCTGGGGTATATTCAATCTAAGAGCTGCGATGAAATAGGATCTTTTGACAAATGGCTACTATAACACTAGAGAAGTCGAGTTGGATAGAGATGGTTGACGCCCCTCACTCCCCTGGGCACTGAGATGATTAAATCAGTTTAGTCAAGGTGTCATTTCAGGAGAAACTGACAGCAGAAATGGGTCAATCTGCAAAACAGTGAGATCTGCAGCAGGAACTAAGATCGGCATGTCAATATTACCTAGGTCGAACAACGCTGAGTCATTTGAATATTTCCATCTAAATGACCATCAGTCAGATGACCAATAGACCACTCGGGGAGGATGTATTTTTAATTACTGCCAGACACTGAAGTGCACTGACACTGAACCACATTGAAGCACATCTATAGGCCCGGGGGCTGCCAACTGGTATGCATCTGTCCTGCTGCATACAGTGCACCATCCACTTTGCATTAGGCACTGCATGGTAGGTGTGCAAGGGGTCAGCATTGTTAATCATTCTAGCTTTGCATCTAAAATGGCACTGAAGCAGTCCAAAATAGGAGTCTGCAGATCCAGATATGTACAGTAGAGCATCATCACATCCCTGTACAGCCAGTGTGCGATGCAGTGCCCTCATTAGAGCAGTGGAGGATACTTGTGGCCTATCACTGATCTCGGTGAGGAGTCAGCCAACTGGTGGCCTGTCTGCCCAGAGGAGAAGCATCCCGCCGGGCTACAGGTCATCTGCTGCAGTGCATCTCCCAGTGCTTCAGCTGTCAAACACCCCCCTCTGCACTGACCACAATGTGCTCCACACTGCATGCAGTACCGAAGCTGCAATGGGTGAGCTTTATCTTGTGGACACTTTTGACGGTTTAAAAAAACAAAACATTACCCCCACCCCTCATATGAAACTCGCACTGTATCTTTAAAAGAAAAGGCCCGACAACTTAAGAGCAAAAACTTTGTTGAAGACAGGCCTGCTCAAGACACCTCGGCCTGCCGTCCTGGCTCTGAGAGGGTAATGTTGTATACGTGCATGTCCGGGTTAGTGATGTGCAGACCCGGGTTAATGTGGCCTGGCGTAGCCCCTTACTCCTTCATGCGTCTCTTTCCCTATTCTCTCCATCCCCCCTCTCGACGCCATCTGTTTGTGGCATGAGAGAATGTGGAAGTAAAAAAAGAAAAGACGACATTTTGACTGTAGTTGCTGACCTACATCGACCATTTGTTTCCAGCGCAGCGCTAAAACCCGCACCGAAAACGCACAGGCTGTTAAAAATAGCCGGACATTACCCGCATACATTTTGTATCCTGGTCAGGAGGAATTTGATAAGTTACGCTTGAAACACTGCTCCGCCTCGCCGGGCCGGACAAGTCAACGCTCCGGCGGCACAGACATTTCCTCTATAACCGTCAAAACCGAGAGATATTCATATGAAATGCGTAACTCACCTGATTCCAAAATCGGTTTATGGTGGCGACGTGATTGTGGTTAATTTCAATATGGGAAAAACAGTTACAACGGTGGGTCCCCGTTGTGTGTAGCAGGAAGGAGGGAAGGGAAGGCGAGAGGGGCTGACGTGAATGAATAAACAACTGAGCTCCTCCTCAGCGCCACAAGTAAAGGCGGAATGTGGCTGACTTTGAGCAATTCACAAGCAGCCATTAAAGCATGCCCTTAAATTAGTATTTACCAGCAAATACTGATGTTTTTAACAGGCTTTACAACCTTTTCCTCGTTTAGGAATGCCAAATAGAACATGCTGCTGATTCAAAAATACTAATCCTAGTTTGTATGATATCTTCCAGTTATTTTATTGCATCATTAGTTTATATTAAGTGACATAAAACTAGCTTTACTGTAAAATACATATTTTTGAAAAACTAAATGTGAAAAACTAAATCCAGCAGGTGGTGCTGCCTGCACCCTGAAAACAGGACTGATTTAGGCATTCAGACAAAAATCCATTAAGATCCCCTGCAGACATTAAAACATGTCTTTCGATTGATAAGACTTTCTTTGAAACAGTTCTTCAAGAAAGATATCTTATCTTATTCAACCACAATATTGATAAACTGCATACAGACTGCAAAATCTAAGAAAACCTCATTTTGAAGGGATTGTTGAGACTCAAGCCTTGACTTTCAAATACATGAGTAGGCCTACATTTGGGGGAACCAGCTGTTTGTCTCCATCATTTGACAGTGTGCAGACATTTCCCCCCAACACTGAGTAATACAAGTACACATACATAGATAGACACATATTAAATAACATTGTGACAAAAATACATTTACATACAAGACCTATTTCAAAAGAAAGATGTGACCTGTATTTGTACTATGCTTGACAAGTTATCACAGTGACTATTGTATCTCTACATTAGATTAAGTTAAATTATACTTAGAAATATTAGAATTGTGTCTAAAAGAAAGACACAATTCAGACACTAGAGGGCACAATAACTCCACTAAAGTTCTGGCACTGAGCTAAAGTACAGTGAATTTGCAGAGTCCAAATAATGAATGTGTCAGATGATTCACTAATTAATCAATTCCTCTTAATGTGGGAATAACTACATCAGTGTTTTTCTTGTAAACTGTCAGAGAAGACCAGGGCAGATCCACGTTATGTTCAGCGGTAAAGCTTTACACCAATAAAGGAAATGATAATCAAAAATGAATTGTTGCTGGTAATCAGAAAATGGTTGAGGGATGTGATGTACAGCTATACAAAAACACAGATGTACTCGAAGTATTTTTGTGTGTCATATGTGTTCCTTTCAGCCCTGTCGTACAGTGCTATTAGTCTCCACACTGCAGCCTGTGATTATCCAGTGTTATTGACAGAATGCTCATTTACATAAAGCCGCTGCTGTGGCGCCCTTCAGTTTACAGAGGCCCATCGATACAGAATGCGCTGTGAATTTAAATGTCTGTGGGTTGGGGGTCTCAAACCTAGGTTAAAACCGTGTCAGCGAAGTGAGATGAGTTTTTCATTGATTTTTATGTTAGAAGATCCAAGGGTACGAACACTGTCAGAGGGGGAAATCCGCTTGTTTTCCCTCAGGTACAGAACAGCACTGGAGTGTACAACCAGACAATAAGGTGGTGTTTGTGAAGGTCAGAAGTCATACTTGTTCTGACCATTTGAGGCTTTCTTGTCATTACATACTGGATGTCTTTTTTGTATTTGTGAGCAGAACAAGTGCTGTTCACATAATGAAAACAGATTGTGATATACTGCTTTGAGTAACACATGCTGCCTTTTTCCGCCATGCCAGCGTATTAATATTCTAGTCTGGTACTGTTGGTTCATCATGATGCGCTACGGTGATAATTTGACTGCCTGCTTTTCGCATTGCAGGAATCTGTGCTGTGGAGTCTTTGAAAAGGCTACAAAATGTTGTTCCTGTGGGTGGTTGATTTAGCAGCGAGGCCTATCTCCTTCTCACCTTCCTCCTCTCTGCCCTGCCTGTCTAGACTGTGATTACCATCTGCTTCATCACTTGAAGACGGTGCACTCTCTCTCTCTCTCTATCTCTCTCTCTATCTCTCTGCCTCCCTCTCTCCTTCTCTTTATGAAATAAGATGCTAAAGCAGAACTTGTCAGGCGTGTTTGAACAACAAATCAAATCTCCTTTTATCCAATGTATCATAGCAATAAAGGTTGGTGTATTTCCTGTAAGTACAGTGATGCAAGAACAGCGTGATGAGTTTATGACTGTATTTGATTCCCAGGACAAGATGTTGCACAATTATTAAATCTGAAACATATTTTCTTAAAGGAAAACTACATCAGAGAGATAATCTGACATGTGCTTCTTGTTAAAGCCGCAGCTACTGTAGCTGAGACCTGCTTTGTGATCAACTATAATTTTCTTCTTAAACTACACATAATCTAGCCAATGGTGATGTCATCTGAGCCAATTATGTAACACATTACTGACAGTAAATGCAAGAGTTTAAGACAGAGAACAACAGGAATTTGGGCAGATTTGTGCAGCATACCTGAAATATAATAGAAGGCACTTGTTTTGCATGATTCCACAAAAGTCAAACTACATTTTTAGCCCCATAAATTGAAAAAGTAGAACAAAATAGTCTTCTTTGTATCCTAATTACAAAACAGATCAGTGTTGTTGACATTTCACCTTGCATGGGACCAGGTTTGCTAATATTTATCAGCCTTTGTTTTCAAGCAAGTGGCATTGCTCAAGATCTGTCATTTTAATCCAATGCAAAATGTCTTAACATCTGCTGGATGGATTGCTGTGATTTATTTCGTTCAGACGTTCATGTTTCTCAGAGAAATGCATGATTATCCTCCAGCAGCACCAGCAGGTGTTCATTGTTCAAGTCATTTTCTTTCAAAGCTTTGGTTTGAGGCCTACTTTGTGTTATGATGGTAAACATTATAGCCTACATGTTAAACACCAGCATGTTTTCATTGCATTCATTTTTCGAGCATGTTAGCATGCAAATGTTAGCATGTTGCTTAAAGCCAAGGTTTCAAATGAGCCACTGGCATGGCTATATATTTTTAGACTTGTTCTATCACGACAATAAAGAAATTAAACAAGCAATACAAATATAAATCCAATAGTTTGTGTCCTTCACCTAGGCTTGACATTTCATGTCACTTCATATACTGTAGGCATTCATGAGGGCCTATGACAGAGCATGTTCAATTTGTTGCTCCAGTGGATTTTAACTTTGGGCTCCCATGTGTTTGCTATTCATTCAAGTCAGTGTAGTACTCTGTTTTCCCCTGTACTTGACAGTGTTTTTATTGGGGTGTAACAGCATTACCTCATCCATCCTCTGACAGTTCGCCTCCAAGCTTTCTGTGCTTTCAAGAGATGTACATGCAGGGCGTGTTGGGGCAAGTGAAGTTCACATGTTCAAATTCAAAACTAATCCCTGGAGAAAGCCAGGCTGTTACGTAAGAGCTTGTTTCAAAGAGTGTGTTTTCAAGAAGCATTGAAAAGAGAGAGCATTCTTTCTGCTTCCTGGACAGCTGTTGCACGTGGGCGCAGATCTGACTTTAGATTCAATCTGTTTATATGCTTCTTTCTAAAGGTGCTTGAAAACTGTGCCACATTGACAGAAAGGTGTTGGACTCACATTCCACAGTATTGTAGGAAAAGTATGTGAACTATGACAGCCGTGTGAATGCTACAGTGGGGTCAGAGTGTCTGAAGAATCCCACCCCTGTGAGGAGTTTTAATATAGCCGGGGTCACTCTCACCCCCTGATGAGAGAGCAACACAGGAGCATCCTCCTCCTACATGACTTACGGCCTGAATAGACCAAGCTATTTGGCCTATTTCAGGAAATACAGCTCCAGTTAGGTTTGTAAAGGAGTGTACAGTGTCAAATGTAAGAGACTGTGCAGACAGACTGTCCACAGACAGACAAGGAAAAGGGAAGAGACGTCTCAATCGACAACTGGGTAGTAACCTCAACATATGCAGAACGTCATGGAGGTCTGTGTACATGATGTTCTGTCGCTCTGTTTATTTCAGCAAAACTGCTCCTTCATAGTTGCATGTTAACACTTGACTGTGTCGCACAGGAGCAAACGAGTTGTAGCCGTCCTCTTCTCGGCGTCAGGTGGCTGATAACAGCTGAGCAGCCGGCGTGCTGTTGTCCTCCTCTCGGCGTCCGGCAGAAGGTGAGCGGCCGCTCTCAGCGTTCGATAAACGCAACGAAGAATGTCCTCTTGTGTAACTCCAAAAAAGGCAAGTTGTTGACTATATGTTGAGGCTAAGCCAACGCTTTAAGACTCTGAGGATCCGCTTGGTGGGTGTAATTGACGCACACCTTGTTTGCTGCCGAATAAAAGTCAGAAACAAAGTTTCCAGTTCGAAATAGTCAATTTATTTCCCTGTTTTACTGGTTTCTTTGTTTCATTCACCACACGATATTTATGGTTTACACAATACCTTTTGCTTTGTTTTTAATCCCGTGTTTGTGTGTGTGGTCAAAAACTGTATGGGCCTTCCGGCGGAACCTCTCACCAACAAACATAGGTTCCTACCTTTATACCCGCAGTTAATTGGCTCCTACAACACTACTTCAAAGAAACAAAATGTAGGTAGCAACTGGCATTAACATACGATTACAAGCCTGTTGAAAAATGTACATTTACCTTCAGGTAAAAACAGAAAACGCTTGTGGGTTTTGGGTTGTCTGTCCTGAGTTACTGTAAAAACTAACTGCAACTTTTAACGGACGTTGTGGAACAGGATCTCTTTATGTAATTTCAGTGGATTTTAAACTCATGAAAACATACTTATGGATATTATATCTAAATTCTGCAAATAGATCTCCCTAAATAATTCACACTGGCCCTTTAAAAGTGAGACCTGAGTGATGGCTGCAGACTGCAGTACACTCCCACTCCGTCTCATGATGAATAGCACTTGAACAAATATATCTGACATTTTGTTAAAAAAAAACTGCACTTGATTTGATTACCTGAGTGCATAAAGTACTTCATTTGTGATTCTTTAGCCAACTTCAAAAAACAGTTACATCATCCACCAGCTAATGTATTACATAAACATTACATCTGAGCCTTTGAGTCCACTGAAAGAGGGAGACGTTTAAAGGATTTAAAGATTGGCTCTCTATAGTGTTTTGTTTTCAACAAGCAGGCATCAATATGGCTCGCACATTCTTGATTATTGTAACCTTTCTTAATCTAGACAAAGTATCCATCTGTTTGGATTTGAAGTGCACAGCCAGAAATACAACAAAATGAGCAAGTTGGCTAACAAGTATTAGGAAATGTAAAGAAGTCATGACAACATATGCACACGAGAAAAGGAAGGTTTGATAGGACTGCTATTTCATCATACTCAAAAAATTGATGTATGTTATTCAAAATATCTGATATTCAAATATGTTCTGTAAAATCTATTTGTGTCTTCTTTAAAATGACTAAGTGCTCATGCTGCGTGATGATGTAAACATATTATTCACCCTGTTCTATTTTATCTAACAATACTGAGATGACAGTTGGGAGCTTTTGACTGGGACCCTATAGGACCCTAATACATTGGTAATTGAAAAAAAACAATGATATGAAATCATTACAAACAGATGTCATGACAAAGTGATGACAAAATGGTAATTATAGAATAAAACACCTGGACGATATGACAAAAAGTAACTCTGGGGGGATTTAGATGGATGAGGGTTAACATGTACTTCCATTAAAGCTGACACACATTTTCACGACACATGTTCTACAGGTGTTTCCCACCATTCGTCACCCTTTGAGGGTTTAGTGATTTGTTAAAGAGCACTGCTGATGTAACACTGGATACTTTTTAATTGCTGAAGCTCTTCGTTCAGTTAACACAGACACTGAACAAATTGAACAAGCATGTAATCCCTAATTGGTCCCTCCACGGCTATTTCTGTTCTACTTTGAATGTAAATGTGTGTTAACTCCGTTTCTCTCGGCTATCAAATATATTTTAAATATACTCAATTTGAGATAATCCTTACATTTCAGTCTGGTTGATTTAGCAACACCTGTTGTTACTGTGGTGTACACATTAATATCATTAATAAAGTTTCTGGTTAACATAAAAAATGTAACAAACGCCAATTCCTTTTCATCAGTAATTGTAATGCGACGCAGCAGCAGTTACTTAATACAGTTCTGACAAGATGCAGGGAGAGTAAACAGTTCAAAGTGAGTCTGATATTATTCTGGATTTTGTAGTTTCTTGTGAATCTTTCTTGCATTTGAAGGCAACTTAAATCCATTTAAGTCCATCACTAATGTTGACGACTAGAAAGCTGATTACTGAGTGTACATGACACTTTCAGGAATAAAACAATAGGTTTCATAAAAATCTCAAGGATTATAATGTAGCAATAATTGTTAATTCACTCTGATTGTGTCGTAGTTCTCTGATTCTTGACAGTACAATGAGGTGTTGTAATTTAGCTCGCAGTTTCCTTTTCCTATGTTGGAAATGTGTTCATGTCTGCGAAGGAAATCCTCATTACATGGTGTTGGAAATGGCACCGACCCGTCAGGTTTCCTTGAAAGCTGCACTTGTAATCAGCATGGAAACCAGACCACAAAGCACTTTATTGTTCTTGTGCCACATTTTCCCTTTCAAAACCTGCTGGTCATTTTCAATTGTTTCAAAACAAGGAGAACACTTTCAAGCCAACAGCATTCCCTTACAGGAGTTAATACAGTACTGTAAGATACAATAATCATTTCAATAGGTTTGTATATACTCGTCTCATACAACCATACAATATAACAACAATGAATGCAGGTGTAACCATTCAATTAGTCAGTAGTTAAACATTCTTAGGTTGGGCTTCCCTTCAGTTAAATGCAAGACATAATCACTTAGTCATTCTAAATGTGATGTGAATGCACTACAGTATATTGCCCAGTGCTGGGTATCACCTATGTTTGAATGAATGTACAAAGACCAGAGCAAAGTGAGAGTGGCTGATTGTAGCCAACCAAAATGAAAACATTGGCAATTCAGTAAAACCTCTTCAGGAACAGAGAGAAGTCCCCAGGTTCAGTAGTGAGGCTGCTGGCTGCTCTATACAGTAAAGTGAGAGTCTGACTACAGCAGCAGTATTTTAAGGGTATGGATGTTTTACAAATAAACACAAACATGTACAGAAGTTGTCTTTTAAAGAGTTCTCCATAGATTTACGTAACTCAGAATTGCACTCCTTTGATGCTGTCATGGACCAAAAGAACGGCAATAATCCAGGAGCAGAAATATCACTGTTGTATTTCACGCTATATTAATCTTTGTCAAATCTCACGCCTATATGTCCCAAAATGCAACTTGACCGCTTACATTTTAGTCAGAGTTTCCAGTGTTTAAAGCTAGTAGCCACAAGCCGCACAGAGAGGAGCTTTTTGTTTTGTTACCCTGAACTTTTAGACTCAACAGATACATTTATCAGTCTTTGCAGAGCTCTCGCCACAAAGGGCTTTATTCAACTTCGTTCATGTGAAGTACTCATCTTTAAACAGACCTTCAAACAGAATTTGATGTATACAATTGGTGGGTTTCTACTTTATAGATTCTAGTAACCAAAACAAGTAATTACTATGAGGGTTTCAACATGATGCTTTAATATGCCCTATGACATTTGTCTTATTGCATCAAAACCTAAATAGTTAACATTCTTGTTGCGTCTTGTCCAGTTGATCTCTTGCAGGAAACACACATCTCACTAGAAGCAGAGAAGCAGAGAGCAGCTTTTATGTAACAGAGCAATCTTGTTCATCTGGGAGAAATACATGTCAGTGAGGTTGTTGGTGTCTCTCTGGCTCCTGTGCAAAGCTTTGATGCAAGTCTTGTGATTTGGTGGATGTAAGCCGTGCACCTGTTAGGGGTTTGTCCCCTTACTCCTTCAAAAAGAAAGTGTTGTGTAGCCCTAGGTGAGCGGCTGGCCCAGGTGCTGCCTCTGTTTGATGTAGACACTGAGACCGGAGGAAATCCATCCACCTGTTAGATTGCAGTTTGAACCGAGGATGAGATGTTACCCCGGGGGTTTCTTTTCCACAGAAAGTAAGGGTTAGCTGAGGTTCATGGACTCAATATCGTAAAGGCGTTTGGATTTTATTTTCAATAAACAGCCTCAATTTTAGAAAAATACTTGGACATTAGAATAGATGCAGGTTCTTTGAAACATGGGTCAACCCGCTAAAACTAGGCGATAGAGTCTTTTACTTTGAGTCTGCCTTTCTGTATTTTACTGCTGGTGTGTCAAATTATTCTGACCTGCATAAAAGGGGGTTCGTAAATGGCGGAAAGCAGTTACCACGGTTGCTTATTTTTCTATAAATTTAACATATTAATTCTCTGTTTAAAGTCTCCACTAATGTGATTTTTTTAAACACTCCAAAGACTCACAAAGATGCAACAATGATTGTGTCCGATTCAGGTTTTCTAGTTGAGCAGTCTGAGCAAAAGCTGATTAATACCCATGACTACTGTAGAGTTGTCCCAGGAGTTAAAGCCGAATGTAACCTTCAAAAGCCAGATGTTAGAGGGGCTTTTTGTCCAGAAGAAAAGGGCCTCTATTTGGACTCAAGGTCTGTTTGTTTAATGGTAAGATGCCACAGTGTTTGGAGAATACACAACTTCCAAGAACCTCGCAACAGAAGTAAAGGATAACAAGGACAGATTAAGGATCTAGATCAAAATCATGGATCTATATTTTGAGATTTTGGTGATTTTAATAAAGCTTTCTTGTTACGTAAAGGTCAAATATATTCCATAAATTGCTCACTTCATTTAGCTATTTAAATAAAAAGCGGTTTCTAGTTCTAGTATTTTGTTATTAGTAATAGAGAAAAGCTGGTATGAGTTTGGAGCGTGCAAGAAGCATGTCACAGAGGTCACATTTAACACGTGGCTACAAATATGAGATGGGTCTTTGGACTGAGTAAACACAGCTGTACTTTATACTCAGGACATCTCAAGTGTCTGAAGGAGCTTGCCCAACCTGTTGATGCTATCATTCAGCTGTTAGTAGAGAAACACATTTTTGAAAAGCCGTTTTCAAAGAACATTTCATCTCTCGCACATTCCAATGTGACACTTGCCTTCCCTGCGTTTTATTCTATATTCTATATATGGGAGGCATGTGGTGCAGTGGGTTGTGGGTTGTGGGTTGGTGTTCGAATCAGGGTTCAAATCAGGTTCAAACCCCACTGCAGTCAGCATGTCGTTGTGTCCCTGGGCAAGACACTTCACCCCAAATTGCTCCTGTGGGGATTGTCCACAGTATTGAATATGTAAGCGTCTAATATGTGACATGTAATGTAATTCTGCCTGATTTTATTTATTCTATTCTGCAATCTTTTTTTGCAGTCCTTTGTAGCTTTTCAATAGACCTGAAATGAAGGTTTCATAGAAAGAGAGAGAAAAAAGGAGAAGCTCACACCAGCAAAAGGCACATCCATTAGAAGTCATTAAAGCATGACACTGGCCACTGACTCATATGTCACCGAGACACAGTCCTGTGTGATAGTTTCACACATGCTTTTATGCATCAATTAAATCCCATCAGTCAAAGGTTATCTAATATGGAGCAGGTCAAAGGATGAGCCCGGGATGAAACCTCAGCACATCCTGTTCGCAGTGACTCACTTTAACAATGAAAGACCACTTGTATTCATTAAAGAGAAGCAGAGTGTCCCTGGCCTTGATGGTCTCATCTCCTTGACTTCATTGTGCGCAGTGATGGCTCATTCTTCTTCTCCTCTCCCAAAGGTGCATTACGACATTAAAGTCTCCCACTGTTCAGTTTTTGATGTCAGCATGGATTACATTTGTTTTTAAGGGCTCAACAAGATAACTGTTTTGTGTGGGTGCAAAACCCCTTTTTGTTGAGTGGCTTACAATAACAAATGTTTGTACTTTCTGGGAATTTTTTTTGGAACTTTTGATGTTACGAAACATTTCCCAAGAACCAAACCAATACATCTGACTTTGGTACAGCCGCTGGACACAGAATTGAATTCATATGTTCTCTTTCTTGCATAGGGGACATCAGAGGGCTGATAACAACTCCAACCGACTGTACTAAGATTGCAACACTGTGCATTCTGTCATAAATCAAGGCCATCTATAAAAACCAAGAGCAAACGTATTTTCTTGTCCGCCCTATCGTTCTAACACAAAAACACAGGCCTTGAATATATTAGAAAACCCTTAGAAAATGTCCTCTTAATGAGACCTTTTTCCATGCTGATGGTGGTGCTGTACAATCAGTATGGAAAAGGGTGTGACATTTTCATACCACCCTGTAACATTTGCAAGGCACAAACAAAATATTCTTTAAAACCTTATCTCAAATGAACATTGTTCTATATTAGCCAATAATCAAATGATAATGTGTGGTATGAAAACTCAAAGTGCAGAATCTTCAGAGAAACATCACACTTTTTTTTGTCTCTTTAAGTTTCTCTTCAGGAAAGGCAATGTTCATGTTTAGCTAAAGTGAAGTATTTACAGTTTTTTCCAAACTACAACATAACTAAAAGGAAAGTTGGATTTACATTTGTCAGGTGGCCAGATGCACAACTTTGGATAAAAGCTCTTAACAGTAAGTTCAAGATACATAAGCAATGTGTATCCGTATAGTCCTCATAGAAGAACCAAGCTGTGATCCATTAATCATTTTGATAGTGCAGTATGATGCTGGCCTACTACCATGCTACATTCAGGAAGCAAACATGTGAATGGGTGCGCCACAGAAATCAAAGTTTCATCACTAATTAGAGATTAATTGGCATTATAGTGCTAAAGTACAGGATATGACGCATGTTTCCTTAAAATGACTGTTTATTATCAGAGCCCATGTCATGCATTGCATCACATCCTCTCTTCCCCCTCTGGGCGGACTGGATTCATGAGTGCTGGGATGGGCTGGACAGCGATGATTCTCCCACTTCTCAACAAGGTCAGAACTCCACCGTGTTAGAGTGTTTGTTGTCTGCTCTCTGCTGGCTCTCCTTCTGCCTCTCTTCTCAGATGTGTCACTCCGTCAATGATTGATGTCTCCCCGTAGGACTTGACTCATCTTTCACCTGCAACCTGCCTCACAGCTGTTCGGTGAGCACAGACCCACATGCATGAACACACAGCTCTGCACACCATAATACAAGCTCCTCAGAGGCTATGTGGGTTTTGGAGAGTCCAAGGGCTGATGTATCACATGGCTCTGTTTCCTCATGAATCATCTCGCACCCAGTATTTTTCTCTCTGTTGAGTTTCTTCCTCTGCGTAGTCTTCTACTTCTTTGTGGATTGGGTGAAGATTTAGGAGTGACAGATCTATCCAGATGCTTGCTTCGCCTCCTTTTTTCCTCTTTGTATGAGAATCAATGCGTTTATTCAACGTATGTCCCACCCTTTATTGCCGTTCCCAAGAGCACAGAAATAAAAAGCCACTTTTCAGCTGCAGAGGCTATAATTCCATGTTGTCAGAGCCCATTGTGTTGCAGAAGCTGCATCTGCTCTTGTCTTGTCTATTGATGGTGTGGGAGCGGCAGGCGCCTCAGGCACAATTATACTGCATCACAAACTAGCGTAACTGCATTTCCCTACATATGGATCAGTGTTTTCTTGAAGCCAAAGGTGAAGAAAGGCTAAATAAATATGTTTATCCTCTCCAGCAATGGACCTCAAAGCTTTATACTGCCGCTCAACTCCACAGCGCCTACGGTTACATATTCATGCAAATATGATGAGCGGGTCATTTTATCAACACTGACTCAGCCACAGTATCGTTTCTGTTTGTTTGGCCTTGGTTTTTGGTTTAGGGCAGAGATTATGCGACAAGCCGTAGTTTGTAAAGAGGTCTGCATCACGTTTGGAGCGTATTTAAAAGATGTGAAGGCTATTGACAGCAAGTATTTTGTATAAACTGCTCAGAGCTAAATGTTTGTTTCTCAATGGTGCAACTTGTAACATGGTTTGGTCGTTGTTGTGTTGAAGGGAACTCGAGCAAATGTTCAAATAATGGTCTGTTCAGAGATCTTTGGTAGTACCAATACATTATGTGAAAAAAGTGCTATTCTGGCTCCAGTGCGATCTCTGCATAGGCTGATAAATTGCTTACAGTTTTGTCCCTGATGTCAGCCTGAAGACACATTTGAAAATGGATAGCATAAGAATGTGAAGTTAGAAAGAGTTTACCACACCTCTGTTAGGCTACTCCTCATCTCTGCTTTAAGACTACACTAGCTACATTAGACTTTATAATGAGATAGCGTTTGACTGAACCCCTATTGTAGTTTGCGTACCAGGGTGAACACATGCTAGATTCATCCTGTTAATGCAGCCAAAAGAAATGTTTCAAAATCACAGAAACACATGCCTGGCTATTAGAAAATGGAGTAGATGTTTCATGTCTTCACAACAGTGGACATGAAACAGAACACCAATATTGTGATTGTTTATTTCAAGGTTTTACTATTTGGCCTTCTTTCTCTGTTTGGAAAATTCAAGGTTCAAAGGAAGGAGAGTCAAGCCAATTATGGCAGAGTCATGATTTCTTGGAGATAACATAAAACAACTTGCTTTACTGGAACTGGACAAACAAACATCAGGAATACATGTGAATTGAATTACTGTTCTACATGGCTGTTCCTGAATCAATTTCTTTCTAGAAAACGGACACAATCCTTCAGTCGAGCTGGGAAGCAGTGTGCTCTGACTGCTGGGCTTAGTCCCTGGAGTATTTACAAAAAAACACTGCTTCACATTTCCATTTCACATCATCTTAGTGTTTGTCCAAACTTGTGCGCCTCCTGTATCCTATCCCGTGGTGTGTTGTATGTGAACGTTTCCCTTTAATTGACCATTTCAATGTTTAGCATTGATAAATTGTTTAGTGGGAGAAAAACAAAAAATGATATATAATAAAATATACATTTTTCCATTACCGACTGTCTATTAGCTAGGATTATTTTTGTTCTCTTTAGTTAGCCAACCTATATGTTGTTAGTTTGGGATGTTGTATTAGACATAATATTTAGTAAAGTTGTATGTCATTTTTTTAACGCATCAAGCCCCCTCTGCCAAACATGAGAATAATTACCTTTTCTCGTGCACAGACACGTTCTCAACCACTTTCACACCAAGTACTTAGCGGTACTTAGTTGTGTATGTAGACGATTGAAAAATGTCAAACCAAAGGAATTTGATATAAGTCGACAGAGGTTTTAATATACTGCCTTAAACCACATTACTGTTGGAATTACATCTGAAACTCAAAAGCAAAAAAATCAAACAATACAAAGTAAAATCATCTGATTTCAATCGCGAATGAATTCCAAGCTGCGGATATACTTGTACAACTTGATTTATTGTTGATATTAGAAACCATAGTAGGAAGTCATCTTGCCAACATCAACAAACTGGTTTGGAAATACACATATATTTTGGCTATACATGTGTCATGTCAATAGTCACTATAATAAAGCTATAATGTTGTCTCTTTGAACAGAAAACTAGTATTCATTTTTTAAAAGCTGCAAACATACGTTTACATGCATGCATCCACTGTTTCATGCATTCACACACACACACACACACACACACACACACACACACACACACACACACACACACACACACACACACACACACACACACACACACACACACTCACACACACTGTTGTTTATTGCAACATTTCCGGACCTCTCAGGAAAAAGACCGAAGCATATGATTTGGGGCTTTTAGTTGCAAAATGGCATCAGACATCCAATACAATCGTTTATATATTCAAACATATTACATAATCTTACATCATTCACTTATTGGCTCTAAATCTGTTATTTGGACAGTTGGGTCATCATGGTCTGATGTCACCATGTTTTTGCAGTTCTTGGAAATCCAGCAGTGGTGTATGTGCTGTCTGCATGAGAGGACTTGAGACCCAGAAACACATGTTTACTACACACCACTCAATACAAGATATAGACATACAGTAAATTAATATACTTTAACACACTTACACATACATACGGAAGAGGATTAGGGCCACATCTTTTTTTTGGAGGAGGATTTCAAAACATTTTCAAAAAACTTATTTTGGAGAAAAAAGTCAGAATATCTTTTCAAATTCTCCAATTTTCCCCATGTGGCCCTGATCCTCTTCCGTCCTTACACACACAAACCTCACAAACAATGTATGCTACTTGCTTCGATCACAGTGTATAAAGAGGGTGTGGCCTACGCATAGTGGGCGGGGCTAACCCTCACCAATAAAAGTTAAACTCTGAGACCAATGATGCCTCCCACTATAACAAAGGATTGGTGAGTTTGGCCATGGTACGTTAGTCTGTTTAGAAGCGTTGCGCCTTTTTATTATAGTCCACTCTCAGTGCCAAACCCCCTTTTTGAAAAGTGGCATCAACACAAAGTCCATCTTCACACCTACACACTTGACCTTGAGGCCAAATTGAGGGTGAAAACTGTGACAGCCAAAAGACTGACTGATCAACCGTTAGAGTAACTTATAAAGCAGCTTGTCCTCTAAACATTTATTACTGGTAAAAACCAATAACACTCAAACCAAGTCGGATTACTATACGTCTCTGACTTTGATGCTGTTGTATTGAATATGTTATTACATGTGAATAAGTATTTGAAATTAAATGAAAACATCTCACTAAATGTTCACATATTTAGTTGAGGAAAAAGTACAGCTGCCACAAAGCTGAACTCACAGTACAATGACTCTCCACCCTTGGTATGAAGTCAACAGATTATTTAAAAACAAAACATGCAGCTAAGAGAAGCTAGAATCTGTTTCCATTTAGCCAGGATGAGGTTGACCTCATCAACATGAGAACCGTCACATGGTTGACATCAGGGGGAACCGAACCACGGCACTAATAGTCCTCCTGTCAAATCTCAAAGACTCTCCTCTACCCCTATGGTGGATTTAGTGAACAATATATGTGTGTATTCATTCCTGGATTGGCCCCTTGCAGAAAACACTATTGAGACGCATCACGGGTGTCCTCCTCAGACTCCCCTTGACGTCACATTGGTCACAATAAGACATCAATTGTTGGACCTTCTCCTATGGTGCAGTGAATGGACGTCTGTCACTGCTTGAGAGGTCTTCTTGGCTCTTGGAAGTTTAATGCCCTTAACATTTAACTAAGCCCAATGTGGCTAAACTGACATTTGCACATGACCCTGACAGCCAATCACAGCCCTGTGACAATGAGGTTTTCATGGTGCTTTCTCAATTGACTGAAAGATGTACCGTAGATTATCTCTCTTGTTAGTGGTTGTAAGTGGGGCAATTGTGTAAAGCATGTCCCAATGGACTAAGACTTCAGGTTGTCCAGCAATTTTAACAAAGCACACTCACACAGGAACCAATTTACACATTAATTAATTCACACATTTACATCCAGACTATTTCTTCCACTCTGCAATCCTGCTGCTGCACTGAGTAAATTGATTCAGATCTATGACAATATTTATCCTCATTGAAGGAAAATCTGTCGTCAGCTTTTTCCCATTTCCCTTATGTTCCCACTGTGTCATCAGTCTTGTGGATGACTGGCTGCCGAGCTGATTAATCGGCTGGCAGGCTGCTCTGCAATCCGACTGTGATTGTGTGACTGGCAGAGGCACAGGATGAATGATTGACCGACTGTACAATTAGTTGGCTCTTTTGCTGACTGACCGCCAAGGTGAACGACCGGCTGGTTTCCTGGCTGAC
Organism: Gymnodraco acuticeps; assembly: GCF_902827175.1. Classification (NCBI taxonomy): domain Eukaryota; kingdom Metazoa; phylum Chordata; class Actinopteri; order Perciformes; family Bathydraconidae; genus Gymnodraco; species Gymnodraco acuticeps. Next base: position 361,916 of record NW_022991470.1, read on the forward strand.
TCTCATCATTTGCTTTCAAATGTTTTATTGTTCCTCATTAAAAAACTAAACCAGCAGCTGTTTGTGGCTCTCAGCCCAAAAACCATTGGTCTTATTAAAAAAAGGTCATGAATATATACCTTCATGTTTGTTGGGGACTATTTTCAGCAGGGGATTTATATGCATTTGCTGCAATAGTGTGTATTTCATTGTTGAATTGACTCAAAATAGAATACAGGATTTGTGTTCATGCTAATTAACTCCAATTTGATTTAAAAATAAGCACATTTAGACACACTTGACCAATTTGTGTACAATGATAATATAGCAAAAACCATAAAATAATAAAAGCCATTGAATGAAGATGTGTTTTTAGGCAGACTTAAGAACAGGCATCGTAAAGGACAAAAAAGTGTGTAATAATTATGTGTTTTTAATGATTTTAGAACAATGGAAGTTTATGGCCCAAAGTAATATGACTAATTGGGCTTGGGTCAATTCAATTTAGTTTTTAATCTTTTCGTGAGATTTATTGACAATATAAATGCTGAGAAGGACATAAGACTCTAAAGGCCACGAAAACCCAATTTTCAAATAAACATTTTGTTATTACATTTACAAACTAATGTTCTGTTTGTGGGGTTGGTAAACTCTCGACAAAACAAGTCCACCCATTCCTGATGAAGTAGCTCAGATAACTTGATAAAAACAACATGATATCTTGAACTAATATTACATTACATTTTCTATTGTGCTAAAAAAGGAAACAATAAGTGTTCTGGGTTCAAATCAACTAGATGATATTATGCAGAGATCAGATCTCAGAAACCCATATAAGGTCAGGTAATGAAGCTTGGGAGTTGTTGTTAAAGATCCGTCGAGCTGATGGAGGTGAGGAAAGAGGTCAGGAGAGGACAGATTATCTCGTTCTCCGACAGCCTTTACTTCAGACATTGTTTGTGTTTATGATTGAGTTATTATCTCATTATAGGTTATTCGAGTGATTAGTGTCTCTCATTGCCAGTGTCAACAAAACAAGCTGTTCCAGATGATCTATCTTCTTTTCACCTCGGCGGTCACAGTCAGGGATCTCTCGCAGAAAGCTCCATATTTGTCCCTTTTCCTTTCCTTTCCTTTCCTCGACTGCCTCATGAAACAGGCTTAAGTGATGGTTTAGGGTCGAGAGACATCCTGTTTCTCTCTCCCTTCCTATCAATTTCACTCTCTTGCATGCACTCAATCATTAAAGGAAGCATCTGTTTCAACTTTCGCTGTATCTGAAAGCTGATAAATGCCATCTAGTATTTGCACACTCCAAATCAGAACAGGGTTAATATATGCTCGGATAAACCCTTCAGTGTTTGTGCATTATTCCTGAAAAGGTATACAGGATGAAGTTCAGGCTGCACCTGCCTCCCAGTCTTTGTTCCCCTAAACCTGAGAGGCCCTTGAACAGACCTTGGAAGATCTTGTTAGGAACAGGACACTTTGTTCCTCCAAAGGGGAAACAAACCATACACTCACCAACAAGTTCCTTCAAGACAAAACCAGGCAATTAAAGCTGATGAGTTACAGCTGAAGAGACAAAGTGATAACCGCTCTCTTGACTCTTTATTAAATCATTCCAATCAGAGCATGGGAAAAGGCCCCGTGGCCTCTTCATATTGCGTGTACGATGTTGTTTTCTGGTTAAATGGGTCTACAAATGACAAAACATCTCTTTAGCTCTAGTCCAATCATGTCTCAAAATGTAAATGATGGTTGCTGTAATGTGTCTGTGAGGATTCATGCAGCAACACACAGGATGCAGCTTAAAATAAAGTGGAGTTTCTGTGTTATCCCTCAATAAGAAAAAGTCAATAGAAGATAAAAGGCAAAAGCAAACATGAATACTGATTGAATTGGACCCTTAAAGAGCTCAAAAGAGCCTTACTAATCTTACTGTAAAATACAACACATTGAACTGCAACATAAATGACTGAGTTTATATCGGAAACAGTAAAAGGCATTTCACAACGTTCATTGCAGCTGTAAATCATCAACTTGGGAAGGGTCTCATGTCCGCTGGACCGTGGTTATTAAAAGAAAAGACACATTATATTAACATATTTTTGATATGACAGAATGTAATCATTGACACAACGAAATACATTTTTTTAAATTCTTTAATTAGATGTTATACATTTAAAAAATAATTGAATAAACCTTAAATACAAAAAATCGAATTCAAAACAAAACTCTTTTGGTGTCTGTAACTAACTATGAACCAAAATTAGTAAATGTCTTGTGGTGTCCGGATTATCATTTGTTTCATTAACCTTATTATCCTTAAACTTCGTGAACTCTCTTTCCGAGAAACGGTTGAGGAAATTGATAACACTCGAAGGGTATCATCTTTTCATCTCACTCTCTGAAAGAAAAGAAAAATATCTCATTTCCCAAAACGTTGAACTTTTAAAAGCTGGACCTTTTTGTCCTGAACAATGAGATTTAGCTGAATGGATTAGGCCGTGTATAAAAGCAACAGAGACACAATGTCTGTGCTCACGCATTATCGTAATGGACACTAATCTGACACAACACATCATTGTATTCGTGCTCGGCGCTCCCCGGAACAGATTGCACCTTTTTGACCTACAAAAAACTCATGAGTGTTGCGCTTTAACAGCATTTGGCTTTTACTCTCCGGTCTCTAGAATATACATTTCTTCAGGCTTCATTCAGTTTGAGTGGAGCTATTATTTTTCTTGTTTTTTAGTCACGCAAGTGTCTCATCGGGCAGAGAAGAAAAGGACAAGCATGTACCTTTTTCTCTGCAAAGCCCTAGTGAGTCCCTCCTCAGCTGCTCGGGGGCAACAACAGAAGTCCCTGTGTATCCAGAGACAGGGAGGCCTGGCCGTAGGGTTGCCAAGGCAACAGGGAACAGTGCAGGCATGGTGGGGAAAGAAGAGCGGGTCTGAACTGATAGGAAAACTGGAGACGCCAGGGGACACCTTTGTGCATTAAGATGCTCCACACCCTTTTGAGGGGGGAAAGAGAAGGTCCCCTTTCTTCTTCTTTTTTTCTCTTAAACCAAACTGAATTAAACCATAAATAGTGCTGCTTAGGCTGTGTCTGAAATTGAAGAGCCCAATATCAGGGAATGTACCTCACGGGTGGACACAGAGAGGGGTAAATGGGTTCTTTGATCTATTCCTCATGTCTGCTTTGTTGGATATGTGGTCTCCAGTGGAGGGAAAATTAACACGCTTCAAAAAATGTGCAGTTATACAAATCAATGTGACACACATGTAGAAAAGGTAGCCAAATCTGAATGGCTTGTTCAATTCCATGTTTTCTGAACTAGCCAGCTCTCAAAAAAAACTGACGGTGTTGTCTTATTTCACAGTGGATAACCAAATGTTTCGCCACACGTTCTGAAAATGTTATTTTTTCACAAATTGTCCCCTTTAACTTGAAGGAAAATGGTCCATCCCCATTTGAATAAGGTACACATGACATACTGTAGGACTCAAACATCCAAATGTCCACAAGATTGTTGGAGAAGGATGACTGTGTCCAGGACTAACATTTTATTGTACAAATGATAATATTATGGTGTCTTTCCACTAGCATATATATTGTCAAGTAAACTGTTTATTATATTATAAGGCCTTATAGGTCAAAAAAGTGATGATCGTCACTAACTGCATCTGCCAAAAGCTGCATCTGCCAACGAACCAGCCAGAATTCACCATGGTTTTTGTTGCTTCTGTTTACGTTCCTCCTGATGCAAATAAAATTAAAATAAATCACTACAGGAATGCACCACTGATTTTGTTCTGTTTTGTTTTGTCATGTTTTCCTAGTGTACAACTGCATGCTGTTGTGCAACCCGTGACAACAAATGATCCATGAAACATGTATGCACACATGCCATACTGATCCACTGCAGTTTGGCCATCATTCTCATGTCAACGGTCTTAATCATTGCTTAGTTTCCAGAGCCTGGGAACCCTGCCACCGTGTTGACTTTAGATGTGGCCCCCTCCCAAACTGGCATGGTTCTGTTTTTGTAGCACTAGGAAGATACAGCTTCACTGGAACTCACACATAACAAGCAAGATATGGCCATACTTTAGAGTAATATAAGCAGCTTCAGAGCGCCGTCTCATCTTCAATTGAAGTGTAAATGTTATGCACTTCTAAGACTTTACCAAACATTGAATAGTCATGAATCCTGCATGTGTGTTTGATCCAATATTCTGGCACCGTAATCCTCACACTTTACTAAATACAGATTTCACACTGAATTTATCTGGATTGAATGGATACGAAGTGTATAATATATAAATGTCACTTCTAGTCTGTCACAGTGCTTTCAACAATAAGGCAGCAATGTAAGACGTATACATGCTATGTGCAACATGTAGCCTTAATGAGTCACTTCCTCCGGTGTGTGGGCACAGGTCCATTAGCCTTTGTCACATTTCATTTAGTGAGTTGAGAGGATCTCTAATGGCTTGTGGGAAATAAAAGGTTGAACCTTTTAAAAACATCACATGTCAATTTAAAAAGCTGAAACTCTTGTTGCATTATCACTTCACCTTTAAAATGAATTCAGTTTAGTTGGGATGAATTTAAAAGTCAGCAGCAATACCTCTGACATGATGGTTTCCTTTGATAATAACCACTGCTGTGAGTGAAATTGATTGGTTATATTCCAACTGCATTGCCCGTCAAATACCTTGATATTAATTCAAATGAGACACTTTTCTGATCTTTGACAGCACACATCACAGAAGATGGATGGAGCATTACCAGTCAGCAATTCCTATGTGGGAGATGAGAGGACAAAGACATAAAGGGGGACCATTATTTTTGCCAGTTACTGTCTGATTATGGCCAAAATCTGCTCTAACTTGAAACAGAAGAAGGAATAATTAGGGGAATGTTTGTGTTTGTGAAAGTATCCACCATCTCATGTCATTGTATTGGCAGGAGGAGTGTGAGTGGCAGCACTTCTAAGAGCTGGTAAAACAACAAGCAATCCTGAATATGGTGAAAAGAGAACAATCTTTAATTAATTCAATAGAATCCTTTTTTGTTTGTTTCCCTGTTTAGTTTTTATGGTACTTCAAACATGCTACATTAATCAGTGTGATAGGATTAATAATTGTCTTTCAACTGTAGTCCTGCTGTCACTCCTGTATTATCACACATAATGAACTTGTCTTTGGTCAGAGGTCTCCAAAGGCCTGGATACAGATTAAAAAGGTTTAATGTTGTGCCGATTAATTCATTCCAATAGAAGATTAAAGTATCTGCCCAAGGAGGTGAATTTTTGAACTCTGAATATTGTCAGAAAAGCATGTCCGCACATTTTCCTTAATTGAATCTTTTTAGCAATTTCCTTCTGGTTTCGGACCAGCTGCATAAATAACGTCATCAACACGCCCACTCGCTCGCTGTGAATGTCCCTGACCATAAGGAGACCTATTCACACATTAGCTCATTTGCACACAATATACTTTGTACTTGGCTGCTGCTAGGGTAAAGACGTTTTGATGTCAGGGCCGAATGATTAGGACATTTGTTTTCTCAGATACATGCACAGCTCCTGATAATGTCTTGATGGGGTTCAGGACACATTTTACATGTGTGAAATGGTCCGTTCAACTTAGGTGAAGTATGACAAAGCAAATTCCCACCATTGACCAATAGCAAGCTATCTTGAGAATGCTAAAAAGTTGTTATTACTATGAGCTGTGTTGCACTCATTATTTCATCTCCTTTGTTGTACTTAAAACTGTTATGACAGTTATGAGAAAGTGGTAGATAGTTTAAACAACAACCAATTTCTTTATAAACGTAGCCTTGCATTTGCAACCAAGCTGGGCTAACACATTTGTTAGCTAAGCAATCGCAAGCCTGCAGATCTTCCTCCTCATTACAAAAAAATTAAAGGCTGTTATGGTGAACTACCAAGGTGAGGTCAACTGAACACTAAATAGGAAATTGAGAGAAGCTCTGGTAGCTACACCACTGACTAGCGCTAGCCCTCAGGGCCGTCTAGCTAGTTAGCTGGTGAGCAGAGATGGGGTCGTTACTAAAAAAAAAAGTAATATATTACATATTATTACTTTTTTGTAAAAGTAATATATTACACTACTTCGTTACTCTCTACATAAAGTAACTCGTTACTTTACTCGCAGGGCCGGCCCGCCCCTCCCTGCAGGCAGATCACGCAGACTGCTAAAGTTTCAAATGTTCTCTTTAGTTCAGTTTCCATTGTCGCATAAGACTAATCCAGATAGCTCCTGAATGTTTTCCTATCTGACCATGGCTGTCCTTTATCTCCTGCTATCTGTATATTTTGCGCAGTCTATCTCTGCTCACGCTGTTGCGTCGGCGTGTTCTCCTTCGTGTTGGCCATGTGTTGCACTGGTACCAGACTGGAGCACACCGCAAAGACTTCAGCCGAGCACGTACGAACTGCGCATGCGTGAGTGGCAATAACTCTCATTACCAGCAGGCGGCGGTAGTGTGTATTCGTCATTCAAAACAGGCAACAACCGGAAAACAGAGAAGAAGAACAGACTACGTGATATAAACAAACAACAAATAGCTGTGCGTTAGCTTCACCTTAGCGTGTGTTCTTTGCAGGTGTTTGTTGAGGTTTGATTATGACTGATTTGAGTAAGTAACGAAGTAACGCGTGTCGGGGCAATGTTAGTAACTGTAGTGTGATTACTGAATTAGAAAAGTAGCGCGTTACACCACTCCCTTACCGACAAAAGTAATATTATTACAGTAACGCGTTACACCCAACTCTGCTGGTGAGCTACATCAGTTCAACTACTGTAGGGCCAAGAGTATGTCGCCAAACTTCCAGCCCCCCGCTGTTTCATGTGGACAAGCAAACAACACTTAAAAGTGTGAGCGGCGCTGCAAGAGTAGAAACATGACGAAGATAAAGCTGCATCCTGACTGAGAGTGCATAAAAACATGGTATAAGTCACAATGCCTGCAGGGCTAAACACACATAACTTGTGAAAATTAATGAAGGCAGCTGGGAGGAAAGACTTCCTTATCTACGTGCTCCTGCCACCTGCAACACTGCTATCTCGTGTTCTGCCTGTCTGGTGCCAGATTGGTACAGACAGTGCAGAGGTGCAAGGATGACCCTGAGCTGTCATTGTTTTCCTACTCACACCCTTCTTTCTCACTCCCTCCTTCTCTCCATCCTTCTGCCTCTCTGTCTCTTTTTAGGGATGGCAGGCTGCACAAAGACAGGTGATTGCTGCTGCTATAGGGTAACAAATAGTGTGTGTTTTTTCTCTGCATTCAGAGGCCCGCTATGTCAGAGCAGAAAGTGTTTGGAATCTCTCACCTGAAATGTTAGTGACTTCCTAACAGGGTGTCCATCAGTGCTTTTTCAAACTGACAAGGGAGCCATTAGCTGGTGGGGTGGTGTGTAGTGGGATTGAGATATTTTTTTTAAAGTCCATCTGCAGAAAACTGTTAGCCTGTATGACATCCATGCAATAAGGAAAGGAAAATCAGCATCTGGAACATATCTGTATACATGAAAGCTGTAAGACTTATTCATAGTTACCAGGAGTTTGGGTGCATGATGTATGAAATGTGGTTAAATTATTATACCTCCTTGATTATAGCTGTAGTTTATGTCTGTTCCACAAACACACACACACACACACACACACACACACACACACACACACACACAGGTGCAGCCACTGTGACGACACTGTATGCAGCATGCGGACACAATACTTAATCATCCTGTGGTCCGCTGCAGAGGGAGAATATATACAATGATGGGGATGCAGACAAAAACACAAGGACACACACACACAAACACACACACCTTCCCCCACCCGTATCCCACCCCCTGCAAACCTACCATTCCCTGGTCCATGATGTAATGCTATCAGACCCCTCCTCTGCTGTCTCTCCCTCCCTCCGTATCTCACACATTCCTCTCTCTCTCTTCTCCTCATTCTATTGGTGGCTCCCGCCTGCATCTGCTGGATCAGCTCTCACTCCCTGCACACACACATACACATACACACACACACACACACACACACCCACACACACACACACACAGACTTCCACACTCCTTCTCACACACTTTTACACATACACTACCAGGGGGATTCCTCCGCCACTGCAGCCTCAGCTCGCTCCACCTGTCTTGCACCGTGGGGGGAAATCACGGTGAGTCCCTCTTTTCTTTTATGACAGCAGGCGATGGTGCTTCACAATAAGACAATAGGATGAGAGGGGGTTTTTTCTGCAGAGAGTGGTGGACAAACGCCGGGAGGCATTGCTGTAGCCTGGGAGGAGAGGCTCGCCGCTGAGTTGGTGGTTGGAGTAATTAAGTGGTGTGAGGTTGCTCAGTTACTACAGATACCGGTCATCTAGGCGCTGGGTGCCATGGCAATAGATTGCATTCAATCAGGCTTATTGTCTGTGTGTGTCCTAGTAAGGTGTTGGATCAGGGGTGAGGTGCACATGTGTGTGTTTTCAGTGATATGATGAATCTGTTTCTGTGCATATGTGCAGCCTGATATATGCAGACTAAACATGCTCCAGGGTGTTATGTGTTATCTGGTTTCCTCTTTGAACAATGTCAGTCACTGTGCTTTGAGATACAGAAGAAGGAATCACATGAATGCAAACCCAAGCTGTGAATGCATTGAGTTCCTGTGATGGTTTAGTTTGTGTCTCTCCTGCCCGCTGCACAGAAAGAATAAATTGACTACAATAAAGCTCTGACAGTCTCATTATGTACGTATAGATTGTGCCTGTTGTGTGTCACTGACAAAACAGGGTGTGTGCATGTGGTGTAAATGTGTGAGCCTGTGACATTTGGACACTTGCAATGCTCTCTCTGTCTTATCCTCACCCATTATATGCACTGGGCTCTTTTACAGTAAGGCTCAATGACATTGAGTCTAATAGGAAAAGTAATTCTATTATTGCCACAGCTTTGGACTGCTAAATGACACATTAATAATGATAACAGAACTGAGGAGGGAAGTCACTGGTGCATTTTCCTGTCTGAGCCAGAGGTTGACCAAATTGCATTTGGTGTAGCAATGCACTGCAACCTAACCTTTTAGGTCCAGTGTGTTGTCATGTTAATATTTTATAATGGTTGGTCTACTCCTCGTGTAAACACTTTCATTACTAATTCATCCAGATTTTGTCCATTTCTTTATCGCAAAGACCTGAGAGGCTGTCGGACATTTGTATTTGGAAATATTGTGCTTTTCATTTTCAATATAAATGCCTAATTTTATTTCATTTTTAGGTATCTTAGTCCTTTTTACTTTAGTTAATTGTTGTTTAATTTGTGCATCACATACATTCCAAACAAATATCTACTAAGTTTGGAAGGTGTAGTCCCAAATCCCACCACATCACTGGCAGCAAACCAAACAATATATTTTCTTACGCTAGATAATTGATGCCATTCTTCAATTAACTAACAAACAAATTAGCTTTGCAATGCCTTTCAACTTGGTCATTACTATCAATGAGTGCTGCAAATTAAGGATGAAACCCACAATGAGATGGAAGTCAGCTGGCTTTGTTCAGATTCTCTGCAGTCCCTCATGGAACGGTGTGTGCAAATATGCTGGTGAATTTTTTTAATCAATGATTAGCACATGAAACAGCTCTTCCCCAAGGCTGTTTAACTCTGACATATACTCTCAGTAGGCATACATGGAAAGTCATTAGGTTGGTGGTCCAAAAACAAACAAATCAACCAACAGGCATTGAGGAAGAGCAGTACATAGTAAGTGCATAGTAAGTTCCTATGTTCAAGCATTATTTAGGTGCTTAAAAGGTTAGTGTGTGGTCATACTGAGATAGTTTATTGATTTCCTACTGTTAGAATCCCTTTACAGCCCTGATTGTGTTCCCCACCGCCCGAAAGACCTTTAAAAGTAAAACCTGGAGCTAATATACAAGCACTCATGCTCTGCACTTTGTGTCTGAATGTTAATATCCTCCGTGAAGCAGCTCCTCTGTTAGTCCCAAATTCTGACTCTGCAGCTTCTTGTGAATACATTTGAGGATGCACAACTTGTTCTTCTGATGCTGATTTTAACTTAAATGTGTACCTGCCATCACAGGATGTGCTGACGTCAAACCAAGCATTGACGTGCATATGAATATTAAGTAGTTTAAGACTAGGGAAGTAAAAAAGGTAAATTGAATCAATATTTCACCACCTCTGCCAACTTTGAAACCAATTTGGATTCTGAATACATCAAAGAAAACAATTCACATATCTTTCAATCACCATTTTACTCTGTGCACATGTGTGTGTACTGCTTGGCACTATAGGCTTTTACATGAACACTGTCAGCTGTTATTTTAATTAAAAAGAGTGTAGTATTCCCCATTCGCTCAACAGAATACCAAGAGTATTACCAAGAATAAAACATGTGACGATGGTGGGCTGTGTAAAAATCCACACCCAGGACGCACAGCTGCTCTGGTTCAGATATTTTTCACCATAACTATCCATCATGCATACTCATTTTAAAAGAGATTTCATAGATTTTCCACTTAAAATCTTAAAAATTAATTTAATAATCGAAATGTTTTCATTCCAATTTAAATGTGGGTTAAAACAACAAAAAAGAATAGACACAATTCAGAGCCCAAGAACATATGTTACAGTGTGTTAACAGAGGTTAAACACAGAACAGAAGAAAGGGATAAAAGAAAAATATGATTCTTGAAAATATATTTTGTATGTTCGTTCCTGCACTTTAAATGTGATCTAATCTAAAACTACTAATATCTAAGCAGCTGATGGACATTACATTCTCTTTGAATGAGCTGTTTTTTTGGTCATATTCCCAATCCTCAGCAGAGCATTACTGACAGAGGCGGAGGTCCAAGTTTTGATTTTCTGGCTCTTAATTTCAGGAAAAGAACACAAAACACAATTAATGGGAAAAACCTGCCATTAGACCTAAGAAACACAGAGGCAATTTCTTACATTTAATGATATTTCATTCAACGCTGGGCTATGTTTAATGTCAAGATTAATAATGTTCTTTGTGCTGATAAATTCATACAAAATCAGAAACTCATTAATTCATTCCTAGTGCCTGGGGGCTTCCTTCCTCACACTGTGCAGCTGTGCAGGACCTTCACCTATGCCCTCCTACTGCAGCATCCACCGCCTCCCAGCTTCAAAACCACCAAGAAGGAGCCAGACAAAGAAAATCCATGCATTAAACAAACACACACACCGAAGACTTCATTTAGACTGAATTGTCCGTCACTGACGTCACTTCCCCCAAGCTCTCAGGGGAAAACTGGACCATATTAACGTGCATTAATCTAATAACATCCTATTGTGTTCGTATTAGAGCCACATGTCAGCCCTTCCCCCGGTGTGTGCACAGAAGCTGTCAGACAGAGGATATGCTCAGTCATTATAGAAATTAAAGAGGCATCCAAGCATTTCAGCTATCCAGTACGTTTTTGTGGCGTCAAAGGGTTTTGAGTCTGTTTCCTAATCTTTGCCCAATGTCACACTCTCTTTGTCTGGTTTTATGGTTCTGGTTCTCAGATTTAGTCAAGTCTTTCTTATCAACGTTTTTCAACAAGCAGGATGCCATAAAGAAAAACAAAGAAATACAAATATTGGTCACAACACATTGCAGTGTATTGATGGTAAAAGTAAGGCATCAGTCTTTATCTGATCCTGTTTTATATGAGCAGCAGCATGGACAAGACATGTTGTAAACCTCTGAGCATTAATTATCTGGAGGAACCAAAAAAAACCTTGAAAACTCACTCTGAGATGATTGAACATGTCAGGAATGAAAGTAAGAGCCAATTTATGCAGAGGACGTGATTTGCATCTCCTGTTTAATTATTTTCCCTGTCACTATAAACACAAGCCTACTTCTGACGTGTGTGCATCGGACATCGAGAGAGAGAGGGAGAGAGATGGGGGGGGCTGGAAGGAAAGGATGTCTTTGATATGGACATGAGCTGCCATCTTTTGCAACAATGATTGCTTGCTTTTCTGACTGAAGGTCAAATTAGCTGAACAACAAATCTACCTGGAGATGTATTAGATCCTTGGTTACAAAAAAAAGAGACATTCTCGAACTTAGTTTTAAAGGTATCTCCAAATGCAGGTAGTTTTTTGTTTTATGTGCTGAGATCTTAAGATATTTAGATCTCTGGACTGACCCCAATACAGTTGAAGAGGAATTGTATGTGTGGTGCCCAAAGCATAACATATGTAAAAAAACTCACAAGCAACATACCTATCAATAACAGATTTAAAAACACATTTGGAGCTGTTTTCTTTCCAGAAAACATGCTTTGCATCAACATCACACTCAAATATTGAACATATTTAGTATGTATGCTACCGGATGGTTGCATGCATTGTCAGTTTTTCAGTGTAGACACAATACTAACAAAACATTTGCTCAGAAACAAGTGGTATGGATTTGGGACACAGCTTTTATGTTTAATGCTTAAATCACATTTGGTAAACATAACATCTGCTAAACAGCTGGAGTTGTCATTGTGAGCATGTTAGCTTGCACTGCTGTATGAACTCTTTGAAATATTATCTATGGTTAATGTCTGCACAACTTTCAGTATGAATAGATATTACTAGAGGTCAATGATGAAATGTGATTATTTGCCATTTTGATTGAATCTTTATGAGGGTCCAACGAGTTATGTTGCATTAGACACACGTTTAAATGGATGATGACGGTTTCATACGGCACACAAACTTAAAACACATATGGTGATCCTCTCAAGGTCCAAGAAACATTAGTTCACGTCTGTTTCCTAATGTGCATAAAACACATGTTCACATCGAACAACACTTTGATTTAAAGTTATCAAAACAGCAAGTCATTCCTACCAATGATAAATGACTCACCCGTCACAACAACTCAGCCCAGGATCATTTATAGAGGAGGCAAATGGGACACTTTCAGACTCGGGTGCGTGCTGCAACAGTTCATGAATCATCAGCGTGAGGAGAAAAACCTCCTGCGCAGAGAGAGAGAGAGAGAGAGGGTGAGTGACATTTGGGGACATTTTTGGGACTGTTAGTGCGGAACAAGGTGTGAACACGGCGATGAGTCATAGTGCTGTTAGCTCCGCAGGAGACACCTGCTGCTCTGACTCACAGACTAAACAAGAAGTGGAGGTAGTCACCTATCTGTTTGTGGACTACTGTTTTCAAGCCTCGAGTTTTGGGATGTTTTGACCTTGCCATCTTGTTTTTTGGAACCAGAAGTAACTGTACAACCAAACGCTGAACAAGGCATGTTTTCACCACAAAGAAGTTACAATTTATTTTTAAGTTTTAAGACAAAAACACTGACAACACCCAAACCGGATAACACAGCGGTAGTTACTTGTCAATCAAAAGGTTGCCACGCCCTAAAGTATAACATCTTTTTTGACGGTTGACTCTAAATGGAACCATAATTTACTAAATGAACATTATGCAGGACTAGGGGAGACTTGAAGCCTATGATTGAAATGATATACTCGTGTTTACTGAGGAGACTGGACATTTTCTCATAGACTTCTATAACATCAGGGTTCTTTTTGCAACTTAGAAACTTGTCCTTTGCTTCACTTTTCAGACCTGTAGCTTATAATGATGGAGCTCAATGGTCACCTTCGCACGAAATACACTTTTATTTTCTTGTTTTTATCCCATTTAATAGATAACACTCATTAAACATACACAATTTATACAATATAATACTTTTCATTGTGGATATAAAAGCATCAAAATGGTCTACCTCAATCACTTTAATTCAAAGCCAGTTGTCGATAAACCAAATAAAAACTAAACAGCCATACCATGGGAACGGTTTGGTTCTACTTATGCACACGTAGCTAGCATGGAAAGTAATTTAAAAGTTAACATTTTCTTTGTTCAAGTTGTTGTTATTGTTGTTGCCTATTCAGATAACACTTATCAATACACACACACAATATAATTTAATCTAAACCAAGAGTGCATTTGAGTGTGTCTATTAAAGATAAAACATGACTTGATCTCATTGACAGAAGCTTTATTTTGGTGAATCTGATAATCTGATGTTGTGTATTATTTACTGAAAGAGTCTGTCATAGGCTTAACCCCAATAAAAGCTCCACGGGTTGCCATGACCTTAATATGAATCGCTGGTGTTTGCTTCCCTGTCAGGACAAGCAGATATTATTTTAATAGGGCGGCAGATTAAGGGTGATTTGATCAACAACCACTGAGCGTTTTTAAAATGCAATCTTCACGACTTAAAAAAATAGCCCTAATTGAGAATTTGTACACTTTGATGAATTCAAAGTATAAAATGCTACGGATAAACCCTGCCGTGCTCATTACCAGGAGGCCACTTCATTCTTATCAAAGTGCTTCACCAAAAACTGCAAAGTGCTCAACATCTTGTTTTTGCATTTTCAGTTTGGGAGAGTCAATATCTGACTGCTTTCCACTTCATTCTCTCACTTTTCAGTGTGAGATAAAGACTAATTTACTCTCCTCATTTTTGTATTCATTTGTTTTGGGTGAACTTAATAACTTTGGTTGACTCGGTAGCTTGATGGATTCATAAATTATTGCACCATACATCACCGCCGAACATACAGAAAAGCAATTTTAAAAAGATTGAATGGTTTTTTAAAAGGAATTCAAACTGCTGAGTGGCCTATCTGCACCCTGTTGTCACAAACATGACTTTTGCACAAGTTGGATGATTTTAATCAGAGTAATCCTTGATTGAATTTGAGGGATTACTGGTTTCCTGGCAGATAAAGGAGAACAACTTTGATTTGTCGCTGTCTTTTATTTAAAAAAAATACATAATTGAGAGTGGGAGTCATGCCTATAGTCAAAGAGATAGAAATACAGGGACTGAGGAATTAAGTGTCGTAAATGTAACCCCCACCTGTCACATATTTTTCCAGTTGGGGAAGGGTTGGCCTTTGCTTCATCTGTGTCACAGTCATGCAGAATAAGTCAGAGAGTGACAACATTTCCACAATAAAGAGGCAGGGTTGAATCAAGATGCAGCCTCGAGCGTTCTGCGCCTGGCTTGCTTACTGCCGTCACATCTCTTGGTGTTAACAGTCAAAATATCTGACAAATTCTCACATTGTCACATGTCACTGAAAGCAAGGAGCTGGATACTAATTATTAATGTTTTCTTCTCCCTGCGGGTGTGAAAAGTGGTTTTGTGTTATGCATACAAATGTGTCTCATGTCTCTCCTTGTCAAGGAAAGATACATTTTATTGGACGTCAGCAGCAGAGCAAATGGTGCAGCCAGGCTGTTGTTAGGAGCCTTTCAAGAAGAAAAAGACATGCACACAGTTCATTGAACTCTTTTTGGGGATAAAAAGAGATTACTTGAATGGCTGAGTCCGGTTGTGTTTAGGTCTGTGCCCTCGTACATAATCCTGTGTAATTCTCTTTGTGGTGGACGCTCTCAGTTGTCATTCATTGTTTGACAGCTGCAGGGCGCTTTAAGAAGAAAGAGAAAGAGGAATACTGATACCAAAGAGAGAAAGAAGACTTTCTCAGCCAAGAAGCATTGTCACAATCTGAGAGAGTATGCTTTGAGATTTGAGTCCCTTACCTGCTATAGGCCATGCATGTCAAATCATATGCTTTTTTTTGTCCATGAAAATGTATTTCCCCTCTTTTTGACAACCTTTGCATAGTTTAAAAAAACGTAGGCTACTTGGGCTTGCAATGCGGTGAGACATAGCTCTGTGTGCCATGTGTTGTTACACTCAATGATAAAGTGGCAAACAACTATACTGCCATTTATAATAAACAAAAAAGGGCCTTCAAAATCTTTGCATACATACTTTCAGCTCTGCAGCAAATCATGCAACCGTTTACAGAAATACAATCTTACATTACCCAGTAGTCATCTTTTCTTTTCATTTCTTTTTGTGTGTTTTGATGTGCTTTTGTGTAATCCACAATCAGTTGTAGACTACTTTACCCTTTCCCCCTAAGACAACTGCACACTGTCAACCTTGTTGTTTTATAATTAAATGCATTTATAATCATTTTTTCATATTTATTTGTATGTATGTTCATTTTTCATTTTGATATTTTATTTTTCTGTGAAGAAGGGACATTTGGGATGTAGTGTATTCAACTCATTCAGTTAAAATACAACTTTTAAAAAACCCTGCACATCTTATCTGAAATGTAGATTACATGTTATTGCATTATTTAGAGTGAGTTATTGAGGAAATGAGAGGCCATGTGTGTTGCAGGCTGGTTGTATGCAGTGTTTGCAGGCAGCGTGCAGGGGGAGGAGCTAAAGTTCAGAAGAGTGTAGTAGTAGAGGAGGAGGAGGAGGCTCGTCCGTAAACGCACCGTGGATGGACTTCACTTCACCGACACACTAACGGACTATAACCTGCTCAATCTTAGGCACACTGTGGATTTAAAGGGTGTTTCGATTCATAATTCGACAGTTGTTTCAACCATTTTGAAGACTTAAGGTGTGACCGAGTCCTTTCCTGTTCTGCAGCTTGTGGATGGTAAGGTCTTTATGCTCCGTGTTCTCGGTTTTCAGGTTAAACACCTTTACAACGGGAAAAGATGAGGCGTAGTAAACCTGAATTTCGTCTAAATCCAGTACATTTATGTTTATTACGGGGGAGAATAGTTTGTGGGAATGTTTAGCCTGCCATAAATGTACATTTAAAGTAATTCCGCTGAGGCATTTATTCTACAATGGGAGCTTTAAAGTGTAAATCAAGGTTTTTGGAGAAACTGCAATTTTTGTATAGTGTTTTGCCTCATTAATGTCGATGTGTAAGCCTCACCTTGAACTTATTCCTACATACAGTTTGGTTTTGTTCACCTCTGAGCTACTTTCATGACATGTCCATCCTTGCTAACCTTGATGTGGGTCTCCTGCACACACTGTCTGCTTGCTCCTGAGCGACATCCACAAACCAGGATGCATACATCTGAATTAATACTAAATAAAGTGCAGCATTTTCAGCCCTGTTAAAAGCAGTGTGTATGTGGGTAGCTGTTTTCTACCCATGTGTTTAAACAGCTGCTATTTGCATTCAGTCCAAAGAAACAAAAAAAAACGTGTGTTGAATTGGCTCTGCTTTATTTTCAGGAGAGTTATGGCAACATTTGTGAGCCCTGTTAAATCACGGAGGTCTGTGAACACCATTCTGGGATGGACTCTGTCCAATTTTACACTTTCTTTAAAGAAACCATCCTGTTTTCCTTTCCAAATAGTCCTCTTATCTTTGCTTTTATGTTGTAAAATGTGTTGAAATGCCATTCTGCATTTCTACTAAACAAACACACTCCCACCTTGGTTAATTAAGCACCTTTGTATTACTTTTTCTGTAAGGCCCAAACCACAAGTTCTTTGCTAACTGTGTACTTTATCCTCAACTGATGGGCCAAATCTGGAGGTTATGATGCATGAGAGCACTGCAGCCTGGTTCTCTGTTTAGATGGTGCTGATATGCTTCGCTGGAATCTGACTGTAAATGACCGGCAGAGCAGTCTCTCCCCTTCAGGCCTCTGCTGTTCTCCTGCTCCCCTTACCAGAGTGTGATACTGTATCAGTAACTCTAATAACACTCAAAGTCTCTGGCTCCCTTACTGCAAACAAACCTTTTCTCTGGCAGCACTTGCAAAAGCATCTTGCATGCTTTCCCCCAATCCTCCCTCTATTTCTCCAAAAAGCACACACATAAGCACACACAGACCCCCGCCCACACAATCACTAACACATTCAAACACTCAAAACAAACCTGCTGACTCCACCCAACACCCCACCCACTGTAACAACTTCAGAGGAATGGTCAGCATGTGGAGATGTTGTGGTAAAAGAGCTGGAAGGGAAGTGGGAACCGGGGAGGGGAGCAGCACACCAAAAGGTTAGTGATATCCCACGTAGTGTCCAGAGGGGCGCTGGTGGTGCTCAGTACAATCTGATGGGAACTTCAGGGTCCCTGTGCAGCGTCCAATTCAGTGCGGGATGTGGGAAAACACTAATTTCCCTGGGCTGAAGCCAGATTGCACCAGGACGCCAACCACGCTGTCTCTCCATCAGCTGAGTTGAGTTAGTGCAGATGAGTTCAAATAGGCTTTGTTGCCCATGCACAATAAAAGAAAATCCCATGTGGGTTTTGTTTTCCTGCAGATAGAACATTTGGCACGTCATTTTGAGGAATCTGGTAGCCGTAATGCAACCTTATCTGTGAAAAGTCACACCTTGCTTTTACACACGGGCGATTTACATTTGCATCCACTAAAACTTGGCTCCAGCCCTGTCCCTGTTGTATCTATGCATAGCTTTGTCTGCCAGTTGCAGAGCCATTCATATTCAGTATGACCTACAGGTCCTGTAGAAAAGCTGGCCAGGCCCTGCAGGGGTTTAGATGTTGGTGCCAGGAGAGGGCTCTGAAAGCAGGTGATGTGCCTCTGGGGCCATGAAAAAAATAAACGGAAATATATTTCTAATTTGTATACCTTTTCACTGTGGCTTGCACTTTGCCCACTCTGGCATTACTTTCACAAACAAATCTGTTTTGATATTGAAACATGTGCTCCACTTCAGTTTGAACGGTCTGTATGAGACTGCTGGGATGCTATGTGAATTATTTTAACACAGGACCTGAGTCTGAAGTCTTTACATAACACTGCTCAGCTCAGCAGGCAATAGGCATACTTATATTTGCCTAATGCTGTTTACCAGATTGAAAGTGTATGATGGAGTATACTTTCATTAAAAACAGGTTTCTGCTGTGTTAACTCTGGAGACCTAACATGTCATGTATCTTAATTAGGGCCGGGACTTTAACGCGTTAATTAAGATTAATTAATTACACAAAAATTAACGCGTTAAAAAAATTAACGCATTTTAATCGCACTTATTTTTGCACCGCGGAACGTTTCTCACTGGATGAGTTTCAGGCGTACCGATTATACTGGAGCACCAACTAACGTTCATGACTTCAGACAACAACAAACCACAGTGAACAACAGTGGGAAATGTTGTTTTAAAAAAACGGACGGATGGAAGCGTTGATAAGAGCACGGTTGTGTGCAAATTATGCAAAAAGGAATTCGCATATCACCGCAGCACATCAAGCCTCAAGTATCACCTCAATGCAAAACATATAGCAGCTAGCGTGGAAGCTAGCGTGGACGTTAGCCTCTTTTATCGCGTTCACACCATACAGTCTATGGTTCACACCAAAAAGAGCCGGTACTAAAATTAGTTCATGAGAACCTTTTTACCCCCACGAAAGTCCCTGCTAGAGAGCAGAGAGCTGCTAGAGAGCAGGGACTTTCGTACGGCTCTCTTGTGAGAAAAGAGCTATATTTCTGATTGGCTGGGCGGATTGCAAACCACGCCCTGTAAAACTCCCAAAAAGTTTGGTGAAGCCGCCATTTTATTATCCTCGCATTAGCATTATTAGCATTAGCATTAGCCCAGCGCAGAAACGCAGAGAGACTAACTTATGGCAACACAAAATAAAACATGGGAGCGGTGGAGATGAGGAGGTGTCGGCGTTCTGGCGATTTACTCGGAAGGCTTCAGTAGAAGCTGCTGGGACTCCCAGCAGCTTCTACTGAAGCCTTCCCCAACTCCGGGGACCTCCGGCCGGGGACTTTGGGCGGCAGTATACGCCGTGAAGTGGTTTGCGGCCTGCCAGTAAACCCAAAGCAGAAGAAGAAGAAGTGACGTCAGCGGCTTCATTTGTTCTCATGAACTAAGTTCTCATGAACCTTTGTGGGAAAAGTACTGCGGTGTGAATGCGCCTAATGGTATACTAAAATCCATGTGAAAAAAATTGCTTCTCACTGTTCTCAGGTCAAATATTTATATGCGATTAAAAATGCGATTAATTTCGATTAATTAATTACAAAGCCTCTAATTAATTAGATTAATTTTTTTAATCGAGTCCCGGCCCTAATCTTAATAGATGTTGTGCTCTTTAGTTGGGCATTGCATTACAGGATAATGTACTACAGTCTAATAATGTTCACGCAAGTCTGAGATTTAGCAGAGAAAATATCTTAAAGGTACATAAATATCAACTGTGAAGTCCATTTGGTGTTAGAATGTCTCAATAGTAACCATATTATTGTTACAATATAATGAAAAAATCATGTCCATACTTGCATTATGAAGTTGAGCCTGGACAGAGGCTTTGGTTTTGAGTAACCTGCAAAACCAGGTTGGTTTACATAATTAGGTTTATTCTAAAAACAGGTTTATATCCCAAGCCAGGTTTATATCACTTCCCTGTCCGTCTGACACGTGGAGAGGTTTGTCTGGAGTGCCCTCTGCTTTAACTTGAGGCCTCAGTGGTGAGGTGGCTGTCTTTAGATGGAAATATATTATATAACTTGTTCCTCTCCAGAGAGAAATTAATGTCTGTCCCATTCTCCTTCCCTTGTTTTGAAAGAAATATAGGGAAAAGGATAAACTGTGACTTGTGTAATGGAAAACAGACTCTCTGTGCCTGGAATGTTTTTCCGTGTGGATTGGCTGATAACTACAGCTTTTAGTTTTCAATTGGAGTGATATGCATACAATTATTGTGTTTATATTTTCCCTCCAGGATATAATTGAGATTTGGTTTTTACAAGGGAAATTACAAAATAAAACCATATTATTTTACGAGACAAACAAAGAAGTTATATTCCTACATGTGGCTGGGGGAAGAGTTATCAGGACCTTGCAGTGGAACAAAAAGTGTCCTTTATTGCTTAGAAGAGATACGCAGGTCATTTGGAAGGAACACTGCAATTTAACTTCTATGTAAACATCCTATTTAAAGCTTATTTTCCAACACAAACAAACCACATCAACAGCACATACTGCAGTGTGCCCATCTACTCCATTTCCCACTTGTTGAGTTTCTGATATCAAGTCATTTTTAGTATTGTGATACAAAGCTACAAGCAAGTTTTGTAAAAGAGACTGTATGAAAATGATAAGGGGAGAAAGGGGTCATACATGGGGTAGGGGTTTGTTATTTGTCCTTTAGTTGACCAGAATATTATCTGACTTTATTAAGAGAGCAATGGAGGGTGTATTTTCTACTTTGGATTTATTTTGTATCAGGTTTCGCTTGCCTCAGGGGCTATATTATATTATTATTTGTTAGGATATGAATGTTTAAATTAGGGAACATGATCAAATTAACTGTACAGATCACTGTTTAGATATCATGACATTTGGGGAGGGAGAGTATTGGATTATTTCTATTAATTCAAAGATGGATCTAACGAAAGTATTAGGGACTGGGGCGGGAAACGTATCGTTCCCCAACCATTTCATTTTCTTGCAGTCCCTTCCCTGCATTTTCATTGTAAATCAATGCATCATAATGCCTTTTTAGTCTAGAGAGCAGGGACTTTCCTGGAAGAAAAAGGTTCCCATTTCTCATTGGCTGGGTGAATTGCAAACCACGCCCCATAAAACTCTGAAAAGTTTTGTGAAGCCGCCATTGTATTTGCTGGCATTAGCATTATTACCATTAGCACATTAGCCCAGCGCACCAACGGAGAGAGACTAACTTATGGCAACACAAAATAAAACGTGGGAGCGGTGGAGATGAGGAGGTGTCGGTGTTCTGGCGATTTACTCGGAAGGCCAGTCCCCAACTCCGGGGACTTCCGGCTGGGGACTTCGGGTGGCAGTATACGCCGTGAAGTTGTTTGCGGCCTGCCAGTAAACCCAAAACAGAAGAAGAAGAAGTGACGTCAGCGGCTTCATTTGCCTAATCCTCCCTCAGGGACTTATTCCGGTGTGAACGCGATCTGCTCGTTAGAACTAAAGAGTTCCGATGAACTAAGTACTGGGACTAAGGAGTCGTGTGATGCAGTGGGTTGTGCGTTTGTGTTCGGATCAGGGGGTCACAGGTTCAAACACCACTGCAGTCAGCATGTCGTTGTGTCCCTGGGCAAGACACTTCACCCCAAATTTCTCTTGTGGGGATTGTCCACAGTATTGAGTATGTAAGTCGCTTTGGATAAAAGCGTCTAACATGTCACATGTAAGTACGGCAAAGTACTTGGTATGAAAGCGCCTAAAGATACCATTACTTATCTGTACCATGTATCACCTATTATCAGTGGGACTGTTGCCAGGAAGGACCACGCTGTTGACTTATTACTTCCTTTATTGGCGACGACTGCTGGGTAAGACAAAAACACAGCCCCTGACAGTAATCAAAGCACAAGTACTTCAGCTGTTCCTTTTGATGTTGACATGTTTGTAGAGAGTAAACAGCCAACAGCCTTGAAGCGGCAAACTTGACAAACGACTCCGACAAACTGTGTCATGTTTCCACCTGGGATGAGTAATGCCAACAGTTTTGTCGTCAAGGCTTGTCCGTACGATCGTGGACGTACCTGAACGCGCTTATGTTGCAGCAGTGTGGGTTCGACTAGGAGAAGCAGGGGCCAGAAACACAATATTGTCAACTGATACGCTTTTAAATCCCATTGCCCTGCTTGTCAAATCGAGTAAAGAAACGAGTCCTCACTTGGTTTAACTGAAGGGATTAATCGTGCCCCCCCAACTCAATGTTTAAGTCATGAGATGAACAGCCTACTATGGATCGCCAAGACTCTAGATCTTATGGTGTAATTAGCAGATGAACTGTGATGCCAACACAGTGTGGTCCAGACTTCACAAAGGCCTCTATTGTGTGATTGCATGACTGTAAATCTTCAAGTGTTCTTTGTCACGCCACAGAGTTTGTTCACAGACTTGACCGACATCATCATCAACCCAGCAGATGAATGAGATGTTGTGGCCATTTGCAGCTTTGATAGCAACAGTGTTCCCTATACATCTTATCTGGAAAGTCACAAGGAGAGCAGAGTGGCGTGGAAATAAATGAAATGTTATTTCTTTCCCTTCTCACTGCTGACGTCTTCAGACCGTCATTAAAATAGCTATGCTATAGCCTAAAGCAAATGGAAAGTTTTGTCTCAATTTTGTTATATTTCCCACAGGAAGTAAAATGTTTGGTTTTTGTCGTAAGGATTTCCTGATTGGACAGAATACTTCATTAGTCTGTGTAGGTCATCAGTTTAAAAGTTTGAAGAGCTTTTTAACCCAGAAGCACGGAAAAAAGCAAAGTATCTATGCTCCAGTAAGTTTGTAATCTCACGGCAATCATTGTTAAATGCAGTAAATCAGCTTGCAGATCTAAGGTGCCCATCGTTTCTGTAACAGGGCTGTGATCAAGAGGATCTCTGTGTGAAATGATGCCTCCGATCACACTGCATTCTGACTGATACGCACTACTCATTATTGACGCTTTGCAATGTTTTCAAGTACCGATCTCCCACTGTACCCTGTCAGGCTTGAATAATTTGAGGCAAGGGCAACTCTGTATCAGAGGGAATAAGGTGACCCCTACTCTCCTTTAAGCACTTATCTCCTCTGCCAGTTCTGCTTCACTCACTCGTTTGAAATGATAATTGCTCCTTCCTGCGTGGGAAAGCTGACAAGTATTTGCACAAATGTTAAAAGGAGTTTGAATATTCCTATGTGAGCTTGGGATTACTCTTTAAGTGGTCGTATCTCAGATTATAGAGATGTGAGTGTGATTATATAGCATGTTGGGATGGATGTCAAAGCGACACAAGTCCTGTTGCTTACCTGTAGGTAACACAGAGGGATGAAGAGTCGGAGTTCATCACTACATTTTAAAGACTGCCTTTGACTCACAGACAAGGCCGTGATGGGATCCTGGAAACGTTGCACATAGTCTAGTTAACAATTAATACAAACCTGCCTGCTAGGTCAGGGTCATGCAAAGCCAATTAAGGCATATTCAATGTCCAGCCTTGTACCTGATTATCCTGTGAAAAGGCTGCTCAATGCAAAGTGCTGGAACAGTCAGTCCATGTTGTATTATGAATTATAATACTGTGATTATGAGCAAAGTACAACATCTGCTTTTCAAATTCACATTAAGATTGATTTCTAACCGTACCTTGATTAACTCATTATTATTTTAAACTAGAATTATCTAAATGTTGTTGGAGTACATTGGTGAAATGGTTTTAAATCCAATCACACACACGACCCATCTCAGTAACAGCGTCTCTCTTCAGGCAGTCGGGTATAAACAGTGCATTCGTAATATGCACCGTGCATTGGTGTAATATATCACCGTCTTTTGTGAGTTATGCTTCCTTTTTTTTTTTTTGTCTGTGGATGTGTGCTTCTATGTGAGGCAGAGTTCCACTGAGCCCAAGCATTACATTGTATTTGTAACATACATAACAATAAAGTAAAGCGGAACTTCCACTAGTAGAACTTTTCACAAAGATGCTGTTCACTATATATACTGAATAAAACCCAGCAAAACAACATAGTTTACTTCCCTTTTCATCTTCGTATTTCCTGTTAGTTGTTACAGATAAAACTTGTTTCTGGTCTTTGGTGCAGATCTGAATCCAGAAGCAGATCAACATATTCTATAGGTATCTGTTGCTAAAATAAAAATATGTAGTAAAGTGCAGCCCTGGCAGAACAATGCCATCACTGAGTTATTTCTAGTTTAATAAGTATACTTTTTTTTGTCTGTTACGCTAAATGAAAACTTTGATCCAAATCCACTTTTACCCAAAAGCTGTTTGAACCTCCAGTGAGTGACTCATTTCTGGGTCATGGGAAGTGTCTGGCTTATGACCTGAATTGCCTTTAGCTTCGTAGGAAGTTTGAATGCCTCTTGAGTAAATTCCCTATTTGTCATAAAGTATTTTCCTGTAATTAGTTCTTTGAAAGTCATCACCATTGGGTATTTGAATGCATCAGAGACATACCACAGCAGGATGCATTACAGTCAGTCATCAATACAAAGATGATTTGATTAATTATTAATAATACATGCAGGAAATGTCAGTATCCTCATATTATCACTCTGGGATCACACATGTTAATCAATAATTCAGGAAACGCTGTTGGTTTCAATTCCCAGAGACTCTCGTATTACTGTCAGGATCTAGATGATGTTATTTCCAGGAAATAATGTCCTGTATTGTCTGATTTTAGATATATTTTGTCCTATCTGGATTCATCTTTTTTACCAACATACGTATTGCAAAGGATTGGAAAAATACCAAATTTATGTACCATGTTACGATGTATATAGTACCAGCGGCTTGCTATCATATATGGTAAACTATTAGCATAAAGGAAATGGAACGTTAAATCAATGGCTCTTGATTAGCATAAGATCTGTTTCTTTAGTGCCAATTGTACAAATGTCCCTCTTTTTAACAGGAAGTTTGCCTTCAGGCATCAGTATCCTGAGTCTTTGGTGCACAGCTGTCCCATATTATTGATGTAAACGTTGGAACGTGCATATAGCTTTTTATTGTATCGCCCGTTAAAGTCTCTTCTGTTGTGTACTGACACAGAGTTCTCGGTTTGTTATACCTGCGGGGTAGAAATGATATTGGAGAAACAATATAAGAAACATTTTGTCTCTGTGGTTTCATTTAGTCTCTGTGTGTGTTTTTTCTGTAACTAAAAGGTGAAAGTAAAAGTCAAGCTGCTTTTGCTCACATTCAACCATTAATGTCTTTTTCATTTCTTTACTTATCATGACATATTGAAAAAACATTAAATGTTTACTTTTAGCAATTCATTTCCTGCCGTATATTAATTTGCTTTAAAAAACAAAACTATGCCTGGCTGGAAATATGTTTTTGTTAGGCCTGTATTGTGTTCAGCTTGATATGCTGATGCTGTCCATATTAAAAACTCCTCGAAGGCCTCTGT
Organism: Gymnodraco acuticeps; assembly: GCF_902827175.1. NCBI lineage: Eukaryota > Metazoa > Chordata > Actinopteri > Perciformes > Bathydraconidae > Gymnodraco > Gymnodraco acuticeps. The sequence goes on from NW_022991470.1 coordinate 387,753, forward strand.
GAGAGGATATCCTGGAGATTTGTTTCTGATAGACGTATTACCTGTGTGCCGCTGTACATTCCTAAGAAAGCAATGAGCCATTTAAGCACCAGTATAGACACACTGAAGGTTTTACAGTTTATTTTTAACCGAGTCGTGATTTATTTAGGAGTCTGCGTTTTTGGGGCTGGGAGCAGTCTGCCCAACTGAACCCTTCTTTTTTTTATTCCCCCCCTGTCCCATTTTCTTGTGGACTGGTTGAGAGGAAGTGACCTACCCATTTTGACACGAAGTACTGTATATAGCGCTGTATTTTATAGACGATATACAAATAATGTTCGACCCCTGACTTGAAGGTTTAGGATTCAAAAGTTAAAGGTAAGCTAACAATGTATGAGCGCCTGTTTTGGTTGTACATTATGTAATAATGTATTAAAAAAAAATCTTTATCAGATTAACTAAATTGTCTTAAGCTTACATTGCATACAGAGTTAAACAAATATATAACTGTTACCATAATATACAGTTTTCTGTTCATTCAGTTGAGAGACGGACCCATGTCGTGCTATAGTTAGCTAGCTCGTTTGACACCAGGGCTAAAAAGGTGTCAGAGGTTGGTTAGCATCTCTAATAAGACGATGAAAGTTATAACTTTTTCATGTTGTGTCATCTCAGGTTGCTTGCTTATGCTATCCATGTTTAAACCCAGTTTTAGTTTCTAATTTGTTCAGAGTTGTGGGTAATTCCTGTGGGAACTGGCTTCGAGCTAGCTATGGTAGCTGTTGATGATTAGCATGGTGAGAACATCCAAACTCGTATCTGCTTGGTAACAAAAGTAATGTAAATATGAACTATCTACTAATTTATCGAGTTTTGCCGAGTTGTATGTAATAACTCGTGACATTTTTCTGGTGACTTGTTCAACACTGCTTCAATATGTAATGTATCATTCAATACAAATTCAGCACTAGAAATACACTTTTAAACAAGTGAAAGGACAGGGATATTAACAAGCTAAAGTTATTTTATAATAATTATACTTAACATAAAAGATAATTGCTTCTAAAATAAACAAACATCTAAGCTAAACATTGTAAACATAGATTGTTTTTAGATAAAATGGTTTACCTTCCCCCCCTGCCATCCCCTTGTTTGAATTCAAACCAATCATGCGCTGCGCTCTCAGCTAAGCAGCCTGCGATAAGTGAGAGTTATAATGGCTGGCACAGCAAGGAGTCTCTGCCTCGTCAGTCACCTACTGAGGTCTTTTCTGCTCCACATAATAGCACCATAAATCTTCCTGAATAGTAACCTACACCCATGTTGTTTTTAGGGTCAGACCTGGAACAAAAATCAACTCGTGTCAGACAAGGACAAATATGAGACCCTAGGAAAACAAACCCGGGGTTTTGTTTTTTATAAATTGGTTGGGAGCAGTTACTGATATATTTTCAGTTGCAGTCTTTCAAAGTCACCCTTAAACTTGGCAAAAACACAGAAGTTTCAAATGTGATTGCAGTTGCTCAATTAAATAAGCTTTTAAAGCTCTTTCACTTTGGATTTAGATGTACTCATGATACTGTTAATGGATTGGACGTCGACCTAATCTAGCCTCATGTCGAGTTCTCTGATAGAGCTCCCATCACAAGGTCCCGCCGCTGATTATCTCCGTAAGTGCTTCAGTCTGTGCCAAAGACCAAGTGAGAGACAAGTCACTTTGCAGGGATGAGTTATTGGGATCTGGTTGAGGAGTACAAAGCCCCATCGTTTACACAAAGCTAGCCAAATTGTTAACGTTCATACAGTGAACTTGCCTTGACCTGGCCGTGTGTATGGTCCAAAGTGTCTGTCACATCCTCTCTCACTAAACAGATGCAGGTATTAATAGGGAGTCTCTAGGGAGGTTCAAAAGGTTAATTAATCTGTAGCCTTAAGCAATATGGCTCCAGATTCACCCTTCATGGATACAAGAAGCAGCAGACCCTCTCCTAGACGAGCAGATGGGTCCTGTGGCACCGAGCGTCGTGGGTCGCCTGTACTGAAACAGCTCCAGATGAATAGAGCGCTAATACTAGTCTTACAATATTTGCTTCTAATAGGCAAGGCAAGTTTATTTATATAGCACTTTTCTGTACGCGACAATTCAAAGTGCTTTACAAAACAAAATAAAAGACTTTTTAGGAATAAATACAGTAAAAACACATTATATATAATGGCATTTTACAACAGGCATTACAAAGCAAAGATAATAAAATAATAAAAATAAACACCACAGGTATACAATACATGTTTAAAAGGCATACTGTAGTACGAATATGATCATCTCAATTAAAATCAGCGGCAAAGAGATATGTTTTTAGTCTCGATTTAAAAATAGTAAGCGTTTCTGCGGACGTGCACGATTTGGGTAGTTTGTTCCAGAGTGTCGGGGCATAACAGCTAAATGCTGCCTCTCCATGTTTTGTTGTTACTCTTGGAACCGATAGCAGACCCGTCCCAGAAGACCTGAGGCTCCTTGATGGCTCGTAATTATGCAGGAGTTCAACAATATACTTTGGTCCTAAACCATGTACTGATTTAAAAACTAGCAATAGTACTTTAAAATCAATTATTTGGCCGACTGGAAGCCAATGTAGAGATTTCAGAACCGTAATAAGATCACTTTCTTTGGTCGAGTACTTAATAATAATAATTGATTAAATGTATATAGCGCCTTTCAAGAGACCCAAGGCCGCTTTACACGGTGAACAAACAAACAAACATAATATAATACACATGAACCAATCATATATCATATAATAAAGTAAAAAATAAAGAAATTCAAATAAAAAAATAGCAGTAGGAGTGGATGCAGTCAAATTAAGATGTAATGGTTATTAATATGTCATACTTTCTCTTCAGATCTATTCTGCGTTTTTCTTCAGGATGGATTAGGACACTACATGACTTATTTGACAAACAAGCATGTACTTGTGACATGGTATACAGGGGAACAAGTAAAGAAAACGGGATAAGTGCGTCATTACAGCAGTTTACTTGCCCTTCATGCCCTTGCTAAGCCTCAGATCTGTCTCTGGGGTTGAGGAACACCTATCTTGTCCTTTTAGGTGCTGGCCTCAGTTATACGAACATTGCAGGCTTCACACCCATGAGTCATCCTGTATTTTGGATTCCCCAGATACCTTTACTTTCCCAGAGTGCTTTTGGGGCCTCTTTATATTGACATAACTCGTATGAGCCAAGTTTTTTGTTTGTTTCAATGTACTTTGTCACTGTGAGCAGGCACCAGAGAGACGTGTTCAAGTTAAAGAGACTACAGATTCGGTTTTTTTGTAGGACTTGGGTGATATACCCCAAAAATGTTTACTTGGGAGCTTTACTTTGGTTTGTACGAGTAACTTCACAACTGAGCACCAGCCTGTCCTGTTTTCATAATGATCATATCTTTGATATTTTGATAGAACATTCAATTTGGCAAATTATTACGACCAAATCAATATTATGTTTGCCTTTCATTCAACAAGCTTTTTTTTCAGAAAGAGAATACAACCCAACTAGAGATTGGTACTCTTAATCAGTGCAGTTTGAAGATGAAATGTTAAAAAACTTGTAAAATACAATATTACAAAAACAATTTCCGCAAACAATCACCACAGTTGACAGTTAATTGTACCATAAGAAAGATATATAAACCTGAGGGCAATGTTTGCACTGGAGCCAATGTACTTATTGCACTTGAATGAATATATTTACGATGTAACGATTATATTTATTTAGGTGTCATGTGGAACTAGTTTAGATTAACTTGTTACAAAAGATTCCATTGGATTGCTTGTGTTTGCTCGTATTGCAAGTGAGGGGTCATTCAAGGCCTTAACACTTTCTGTGAACTTACCCACAACTCATCATTTGTTATCTGGTGTCCATAGTGACATTTTATAACCTCTCGTCTAGACAATATGGCTGTGTGCATGGCAACCACCATCACTTGGGCACCGAAAGTTCAATGCAGTGTTGAGATATTTATGCATGCAATACTGTTCCACAGATTTGGCCATTAAGTGTCCTAATTTATCACAGTGCTAGCGAGCCCCCTAAAAGCACCCCTCTGTCTTTTGATTAAACATTGAAAAACCTCTAGAGTTGCAGAAGGATAAGCCCTGAGAACATGGAGACCTGGGGGGGGGGGGTGGTGACACACGCTGGGCTGCCATGCTTGTTGTTGCAGTCTCAGCAGGCGTAAAACTGAACAGCCGAGAAGGAAGGAGATATTACACGATCATGAACGGGTGTTTCAGCCTCCCACCCAGCGAGAGTAGCAGCACGAACCAAAGCAGGCTCGTAGGGAAGGAAAGATTGACACGGGCATATTGGTGGTTGAGACCCAGGGGGTGGACAGAGACAAGGTTGTGACAGAAAGGCACAGATGCAGAGATAAAAGGAAAAGTCAGTAAAACTAATCTAATCTACTCGCTTTTGCAAAGGTGAGACAAATGACCCTACACCTACCTACAAAAATGCCAGTTACCCAGTCATTATGCAAGATGGACAGCTTGCTGGTGAACTACAATCTATGTGCTACCACCCATCAATTCAACAAAACACACCATCTGCTACTTTAGCATGTAGCCAGTTTGTAGGTGTGTTAGCCACCTAGCCAAGTTGTAGTCTTTGCAGTGGAAGGTAGCGGAGAGACACATAGATCCCTTTTTATCCTGCATTTTGTTGTTGTACGACCATGTTGTGCAGAAATTGTGTTTCCCAGCAGGGCATTGTCTCAGCAGACAACCTGGGGCCACTAACTGAGCCCCCGTTAGTCTTGGATTTATTAGCTACCGTAAATATTTGAATGAGGTCCTGTGGGAGTTGTTGCAGTGATGCAAGCTCTCAAGCAGAGACACCATGTGCTCTCTGGTGTTTACTTTCTAAACGTCACCACCTATGTGGGAGCTCAGGGGGAGGTGTCCTGCGCTGTCGGGAAATAAGGAGTAGTGAGTCGAGTTCTATCACAGGAGCAAGCTATGCTGTGTTTACTGACTGCAGCTGTTTCATGTGTATGATCCACACAAGTGTTGGTAGATCCACAACTCTGGCCCACAGCTAAATAATAAATACATACTATTTACATGGTAGAGAAGTTCATTTCCCCATCAGAATAAATGTAGCTCCAACTGTACTTTGTGTTTTGCACTAATTAGCAGATGTTAGCACGTTCACATGTGGTTCACATCGTAAAACACATTTTATCATTGTCATATCATGTTGGTGTATTAACAATTTAACATAAGCATTTAATTTACACCTCCAACTTCACGGTTTGGTTCACTCCCCGGTTTCATAGCATCTTTTTGGGTCAGGGTAAATAGCTGTTTACAGACAAGAAATCCGTACTAAACAGTTAAATAGACAAAGTAACTAGTTAGTGAATATGGATCATTACATAGCTTAAAGGTGGGGTATTTAATTTATTTCAGAAACACTATTTGTTATATTCCATGGGATGCTCTTAACATCCCGATAGCAATGAATATATGAAATGCTTTGACAATAAATACATAAAAACCACGACCAATCATCCGAGCCGGCCCGGCTAAAATAACTGGAAGGCCTACCTGCCTGTCAGCCTTCCATCTCGTGCCCTCATTGGTCATGTGCGCGTTCGTGTGTATTGGAGGAGGGGCTCTGTAAGGAAGTCTGAAGGAAGAGGCAGATGTTTTTCTGCTGCGTACTTTCAAATTCTAGCGCACTCAAGCTGGTTTCTCCAAAATGACATATCCCACCTTTAAGAGTAACATAGTTTGTGTTGGTGTTGGAGACCAAAAAGGAGAACAAATTGGATCTGCAGAGTGGCCGTAAACATGACTCCAAATAAAGGCTAATGTAGCTTCGTAACTAACTCACTAACTAGTTCACCGTACGAACTAAAATCTTTCGATGTGATGTTTACAGCTGGTTTGTGCTTTCTTCATGTGGTCAAAAAATGTGACACTGCTTGTTTAAGAACTATACCAAAACACCATTTTCCAGTTTATTTGAATCAGAGATATACAGATGATGTACTGTGTCTTTAGCAAAGAGGGATACAGCAGATGGGAGTAGTACCGTTTTCAAGTGTTCTCCAAGAAACCCAATCCCCTACATAATAAAATAAAATCCCATTATACATCTACATGGGATTTATATTTTATTTATTATCTGCACACTCACATTGAGGCCAATACAAGTCAGAGAGCAGATCATGTGTTCATTGCGCCTCTTTGAGACAAATTACAGAGATGTCTTGGGAGTCACTGTTCTTTCATTTATTTCCCCACATAGCCACACAATTAGAGCCAAGCCGCCATATTCACTTCTTAGGGATCTCTCTCATGATTGTTGATGACAGCGTAATTAAATACAGGGATTAAAAAGGATTCTGACATGTGTTTTATCGCACAGAAAAAACTTGATGGGCTGCTGTGCGAGTTGGACGTTCACTTAGTTTTTAAAGATTTGTGAAAGACTGTTTGTTTAGCACATGGTGTGTGTGTTCGTATTGGCTGGCTGGTGGTCTGAATGGTTTCTGAGTTGTCTTTGGCAGTTTGGTTAAAGAGTAAACAGTTGAAGCCTAAATATTTGTTTTTGTCATCAAAGCTGTAGATGAAGCCATCAGTGTGCTAAAGTTGCAGGACAGAGATTAAACGATGATAACAATTGTTAACTTTTGATTGCTTGATTTGTTGTTCGCAGTAAATTCAAACCATCCCACAGAACGAACCTCGAACAGCTGTATCAGTTCTTGTGCATTTGTAGATTATAGCGTCAGAAGTTGGCTATGGATCTGTTACTCTAGCTCCATTTCATGCTTTTACATGTTCTTGGATCATACATAAAGAAGCAACCTCTCTCTCTTCTCTCCGCAGATCCAACATTACTTTTACTAAATGGCCACTGGTCGGAGCTTAGTGCTGACCCGTCGGAGAGCACTATGAGAAGATGACAACAAGCAGGATTTAATCCAGAAAGGATTCCTTATCTCTGTGCTAAGAGTCTACTAACTGAGTGTAAGGACCACTGGGAGTACAAGAATCAAGTCAAGGACACGGTTACTCCCCCTCAGCCTGCAGGAAGATGGGAGTGAGAGAATAAAGCTCTGTGGAGTCAAGAGGAGCTTAATGAATTCTAAGGAATCTTAAAAACAGAGGATCAGGCAACCATGTGGACACTAGCTGCGACTGTCCACTGTCTCCTGGCTGCTGCGATGCTATTGGCTAGCTGCCTCCAATCGCTGATGGCCACTGAGGACGACGTCACACCGCGCATCAGTTTCTCCTACAGTAAGTTTGAATAATTATTAACAATTTTTATATTTGTTGTTATTATCACCCACTAACAAGCCCCTCCCCTGAACACTATTATCCATCTACAGCTTCAAGGCATTGCAGGTTTCTCATGCTTTGGTTTTCTTAATGTGGTGAAAAGAATTGCGTAGTAAGAGTGGTATCTTTTTTATAGTTTGGGGGAAGATTTCTTTATTTATCCTTCAAAAAATATATGCGAAAATGTGAAGACTGGAATTAAGATTGGATTATTCTGCTCTAATGTAACATTCCCAGTCCATCTAACTAGCCAGCTAGTTAAACAAATATCAGTCTGAACTTATAGTTATTGTTCAATGTTCAAGAACTAAGTTCCACACTGCAAACTAAGTATTTTTACTTCCATGTCCTCAAATGGTGAAGGTGCTGACTTTTTGCCTACAAAGTGAAACACCTAATACGCTTGTCAACAAATCTGAGAACATGCCATCCATCAAAATCGCTGTTAAAATGAGATAGCCTCATTTTGTCAATCTGTACATGCAGCACTTACTTAAGGCGGCTGGGTTTAACAGTCTGTCACTCCACATTAAATAACAACATTTAGGCCAATGGTGAAAAAAAACAACAACCATAGCTTCAACACATTTGCATTGAAGCACCCTCTGACATGTCAGAGACCACAGGTGCCTTCAGGCTCACATGTACACGTGCCAACTTGAAGAAACAACAAACTTACAACACAATTATAAGTTTGTGCCCTGAAGGTGTCTTTAAATATTAAAGTAGCTGTCACTATGCATGGAATTCACTGTGTGTTTGTTTTTCCCCCCCGAGCTATGACACATTATTGGGGTGAAATATGCATGGCCTGGGTGAAGAAAACAATTTGGGGCCCTGTGAGTATTCTTAGACGGCCTTCATGCTTTCAAAAGCATTCATATTTCCCAAATGTTTGACTAGCAATTTAACTTGTGTTGCACAACTATATGCAACAAGTTATCCCACAAATATAAACCTAATGTCTCTCCTGGCAACTCCACTGATTGACTGGAGGACCTTTTTTCACCTGACTTCATCATTGCATGTAATTACTCGCTGCAGCACTCAGGTTATTATAATGACTGTGGATTAGGCTTCTATAAGATAAAACATTGGGCTGTTTTCACTATTTGCTCAGCTAACAGCTTTTACGTAATTGATTGATGCATTATGGGAGCTTATGACAAATGAGGGGAAAAAGAAAAAGGTTTCTGTTTGGATGCGGCGCACAGTGGAAAATGTACTGGGACCGCTTAACACCTATTTTTTTTTACCATCCTTCATTGCAGCTTTTAGAAAAGGACAGTTCACGAATTGATTTTTAAATGAGCTCCGTGGCTCCTACAAGATATTGTTATCCTGTCTTGACTTTGTGTTTGCTACACTGCTCATACAAGAAAATGTGCCGATCCAGCAGCAACCAAAGTACAGGCTTACACGGATGAAGGCGTGCGTCAGCTCCTGTAAACACTACCTCTCTGAATTTGAAGCTCCTCCCACTGAAAACAACAATCTGACGCATGTTTTTTTCCCCTCCTCAGCTAACTCACTGAGACATCATGCATTTATACACATCTCAAATTGGCATCGCTCATACCCAAAAAACAACCTTTCAAATACTTGTCTCTCAAAGAGCTAAATGCATTAAATTGGCCCAAGGCTGGTTCCTAGCAACTGAGTGTTTTTGCAAACCACTGATGTTTTTCTTTTCTTTGCTTTGCTCCATTCAGCAGTCATAATCTAAATGTCATGTATTTTGACGGCGGCAGTTTGAGATTCTCTCAACTGGAGAGCATAAGTGGTATAGTGTGAGACTTGCTTTTTCAGCTGATAAAACAGTGTAGAAAATCGTATTTAAACGTCACTGACGCTGATTGTAACCTAATTATTAAGGGTACAGCTTTACATAAACCGGGTCTGCAGAATCACTGACATGCTTAACGTAGCGTCAATTCAACTCGCACCATTGAAGCAACACATGTAAAGCAGGTCGCTGTTTTAAACATCCAGTGTGGTTTGTATAGTCTGTAAGAAAAGGGCGACCTGGCTGTTTTCTCTCGAGAGGACCCTTGCTTCAACATGGCCTGTTTCCTGGAAAGGCGTCCTTTTTCTTTTGTCCTCCTTCCCTCTCCTCCTGCTCCTTCCTTCTCTCCTAATGAGCAGGCTAATCCCTCATGTGTAGTGAGTGGAGGTTTTTGTGGTTGCTGCAGTGGGAGAGCCTTGTCTGTTTTTCATTATGGCTCTTGTGCAGAGAGACGGCACAAAGGATCATGGGACTTAAAGCAGCAAGCATCGGTTAGGCATGCGGCATGTATCGCTGTTGGTTTTCAAAAACTTTTCAGGCAGGATGTTACTGTCTTTCTCCAGATATGAGTGGAGGAGATGATTTATTTTTCCTCTTTTCTTTTTCTTTCCCTTGGAACAAGAGGGAGAAATTCAAGCTCTGCACTTATTAAGAACAGTTTACATTAATGAGCTGGTTGGCAGCCTCCGTGATTCCTTCTTTTTAGCACATGAACTGTATTGTATGTCGCCCTGATTCTGGTTCCTCTTAAATCAACAGTTTGACATTTTTGGGAAATATGATTATTTGCATTTATGCCAAAAGTAAGATGAGATGATAGATACCACTCTGATGTCTGTGTGTTAAATATGAAACCACAGACAGCAGCTTAGAATTAAGACTAGCTGTAGATTTCGATTTACCATACAGACATGAGAGCGTGTTTCGCAAGTATTCCTTTATTAATCAGCTACATTTACTCCAGTGTTGTTTAGATATATAGTTCCTCTGATACATTAGAAATCACCCTATTTTATGTATTCCTCTAATCAGGTGTCTTTGTGTAATTTGGGGTATAGATAACCTTTTTAATATCCTTTATTTGCTGCATGCCTTATTTTCTTCCATCAAACTGGGTGGATTTAGAACAATCTGGATTAATAATCCCTAAGGTTAATTAATAACTTACTCTGATTTCAATCATATTTAATTAACAGTTGTATAGTAATTGACATGGTTACCTGGAAGAGAAAAGGCATTGCACACAACAAAGCCTGATTTCAAACCTACAGTATAACAATAGGCCTCCTGTCAGTCAGTATCAACACGGTATGTATGTAATGTACTGAAGGTATAACAAAGGAAATATCCAGACAACAAGTCCGAGTACTTTCATACTGGATGCGAGCAAGAAGCAAACCAACGCCCCTTTTTTCGGCATAGCTACCCAGCATGCTGTGTATGCTCCGTGGACCCTGTGTCCTTTCTCGTTTACGTTTGGTTCATGTTTGGAGAATATTGTGCGCTTTCTCTCATGCATGCTAATCCGGTGACCTTGGCAGTGTGTGGGTTTGCAGTGCAGAAACAGAGGAGGGGCAGCCAGGGGGGGGGGGGGGTCAGTCAAAATGCTCGTGACATGCTCCGATGCCCACCTAAAACCCTGCAGAAGACACGCCCCCTGATCCTGAAAGAAAGGCGGTCTGTGGCTTCCAGCAGAGGTGGCTCTCACAAGTGCCTGCATGTAATGCCATAACAGGCGCAACAATGGAGCATAATTACAACACATCAATTCCATCTGTTTCAGAAGCTTTAATGGCTTCATCACTTGCACGCTCCAGGGAATGTACAGAAAAGTTCAGTCTTCGCAGATTTCCATCAGGAGCATTTGATTTGAAGACAATGGCGAGCAGCGAGGAGTAACAGTGTACCGTTAATGAGGATAGGCAGAGAGGAATGTGAGGTTAAAAGAGTCATTATGTGTTTTATATTGGATTGCTGGGACGCAGTGTAGATCTTTTGCAAGACTAAAACATGGTTTGCTTTATCACTGACCTCTGCATCACTGATTTTCATAGTTGTACAGTTACTGTGACACACAAAACTCACCATTTTACCATATGGATTCTGGGCTGCTCGCTGTAAATCATTCTAGACAAGTCACACAACATAACATTTTGCTATATGACACACAAAAACAAATGCTTTTTGTCACATTTCAATGTCCACTTTGCTGTCAACAAAGCATCTTCTTTTTGGTATAAAACTCAGAATAAAGAAGCCTTGAAGCCGCTTTTAAGGGAAAATCTGGACGGATTGGATAGCTATACAATCTTAAAAAAAGCTAAGGGTCATTAGGGTAAATAAACCCTAATGGCAATTCAAAATGGTTGAAATCTAATAATTTGAACCACTTCTTGTGGTGGAAAAAGCTGTAACTTCTTTGTCAAACATTAATTTTCTTTGTATTGAAAAAGTAATAATTCAGGAGAATCAGGACTAAGGAGAATTACAAGCTGGCTAATATTAAAGGTAGGGTAGGTAAGAAAGGAGAAACCAGCTCGAGTGCGCTAGAATTTGAAAGTACACAACCAGAAAAAATCTGCCCCTCCTCTATGGGATTAGTTTTGTATCATAAAGATAAAGCAACACTTTCTCAGAATAAAACAAAACTATGAGTTTAAAAGAAAAAAAACTAAGTCAAGCAAAATAAAATAAATTTCAAAAATAAAACTATAAGTTGCAAACAAATCATTTGTGTAATCATGTAAACTATAAGTCTTTTTTCTTTGTTTTAACATATATTTTTGTTTGCAGTTCTTGTTTCTTCTTTCTCAATGATCAGACTTTTGCTCTCGCTGCAGCTCTTCTCGTTTGCGCTCCCTCATTTTTTGTTTTCGATTTTGACACAAACCTCCCAGGTGGGCGGGACTTTCAGGGGTGCGTCCCCATTGCCTACTCAGTTTTTGAGTGACAGCCCACTACAGATCATACAGTGCAACTCATGCAGCAAACTCCGGAGTCCACTCGGCCACGTTAGTGTTGGGCCCTTTCTCATTTAATCAAATCCCCCTCCTCGACTCCTCGGTCCTCCGGTAGTGACCCGGAAATTAATTTCAGCGCGCCATGTTGAAGGACATCTAATTTCTCTAAATGCACTTCGAGGACCGAGGATCGAGCATCGAGGAGGCTCTCTGGAGGAGCTATAACCGAGGATACACTGATGGGTCCTCCACGGCTCCTTCGCATTTCCGGGAACAGAGATGTTTCAAAGAGTCGGCCGGACTTATCTTAACTTAACAGAGCCTTCTCAGTGGCAGCTCCTAGGCTCTGGAACTCCCTCCCCCAAGATCTCCGTGACTCTGATGCCCCGGCCACACGAGGACGAAAACGGCTAAACGCATAGGATTAACGCAAACGCAATCGCAAAAAAGCTTCCGTCCACACGCAATAGTCATCCGAATAGTGTCTGCCCACACGAGACCGCTCCGTTTAGCTCCAACCGCTGGAGAAACTGCAGTACATATGCAGGAGCCTGTACGTGGCGCTGTAACTTCCTCCACAAAAGCAGCGAAGAAGCATGGTTGTCATGGTTGCCCTTCTGTTTATTCTCCGCGGTGGGGGCCGAGGGAACCGGGCAGAGTTTTTCGCCAGTCAACGTGTATTAAAGTTTAAATCTTCCGACAAAATTCTAAAAGTGCCGGTCAAAGGTCTTCTTTGTTATTTATTGAGCTTTAAAACAAATGAATAACGACTCTATATAATATAATAATAAAATACACGGAGCCTCTCTTTTTCCTCCCTCTCTTCGGACAGCGCCAGTGTCTGTTTCATGCAGCAGCTGATCCAGTAATGAGTGACCCGGCCGACAGTAAAAATAAACATATTTATAACTAGTTTAGGTAGTTTGAGAGGTAATAAATAAAATAGCTAAGGGTGATGATCGGACTTGAAGTGTGTGTTTTACTCCGTTCACCGCCGCATCACAGCGGGAGGAGCTGCAGGTGAGCAGAGCTGCGTGTCTCCGTCCTGTCAGATTAGACTTCACTCGCGTTTAGGTCCATATCGAGAGAAAGATAAATAATCTGAATTCAGTGTGCAGTTTACTTTGACGCGGGGGTGAGCAGCAGAGGTGGGGCTATTGCCTCATCATTATCAGATAATGATCGTATAGAGCGTACACACGGAGCCGTTGGACCCCCCCAGAGCGTTGCCTATGCCGTTCTATCCACCTTTGGACCCGTTATCGTTTACGCAGTCGTTTAGTGCCGTATTCGGTCGTCCTCGTGTGGCCTAACGGTCTATATGACACTAAACAGTAACGCAAACGACCGTTTTCGTCCTTGTGTGGCCGGGGCATGAGTCTCTCACAGTCTTTCAGTCCCGCCTCAAAACACATCTTTTCAACTCTGTCTAACCATAAGCCCCCCCCCCCCTCTCAATCAACTTCCTCTTGACTGCCTTTTTATTTATTTTACTATACTTACTTGTTAGCCTGTCCTTGTTTGTCTACCCTCCCTCATACTGTAAAGCGTCTTTGAGTTGTGAAAAGCGCTATATAAATAAAATGCATTATTATTATTATTATTATTATTATTATTATTATCTCAGCCAATGACAGCTCTGCATGCATCCCCTGGATATTATTTTATTAACTGCTTTCATCGCAACGCGATGTTTACAGTGAGAACAGCTGTGAGGTCCGTGCAGAAAGCAGAGCAGTGTGTATAATATATATCACTCAGTATAACAGGCCTACTCTTTTTATTTGCTTTAGTTTAGTAGATATCTACAAACAAAGAGTCGATATTTTCTAAAACCATTTAGTGCTTCACAATAAAATACACAACGGCTGTAGCCTGTTTTAGGAGCTGTATGTGCGTGTGTGGTGTAGGTGCGTGTGGTACAGTGTGTGCGTAGATGCAGCGGACAGACAGGTCTCAGTTGGTTTGGTGTCCTCTGCTTACTTTTAATACTTGTAAATACAACTTTTGGCCCGTAATTTATTTTCCTCATTGTAGCGACCAGAGAGGAAAGGAGGGGGGGGATATATCCAGTCTCTGATAGTGTTACGTTATTATGAGAGTGCTCTGTTTGATTCTGAAATTGTATATATTTATATAAATATATATATGTGTGTGTGTGTGTCCGCATCTGTAGCCTGTTATTGTCTCATTATACCGCACTGTGAATGAATCAAAGTAAATATATAAGTCATCATGAACACATCTGTCCATCAGACAGAGGGCTGCTGTGCCTCCTGTCATCATTAATGGACGTCTCTTTAAAATGACCGCTCAGAGGAGAGGAGTTCTCATTTCTCTAACCGCCTGCTGCTTCCCCTCCTCTCTCCTCGGTTCCCCTCCTCTGCTCCTCCGCTCGCATCTCCTGTGGGCGGGACTAAGTATCGAGGATAGGAGTCGAGGAGGGGAGTTAGAGAAATGAGAAAGGGCCCTGGTGTCTCCTGGGGAGTTTTCATGAATATCAGACTTCTCTTATGGATTGCTGTGCATTATACTTGTGTTGTGTAGTTTATACTTTATCCAACTTTAAATATTTTAATACCTGAACACACTGCTGCTGTTAAATAATTTCCCAATTTGGGATTGATAAACTGTCTGTCTATTTATTTATTTTATAGATTAAAAAAACACATCTATGTATTTTCATGCTAAAGGTGATACACAATATAAACTATACAATTATTTTTTCAAAGATATGTTATATTTTAAAAGCATATATTGCTATGTTTAGGACAAACAATTAAAGACTGCTTTAATTTAACAAATTCTACAATATAAAAGTGGCAGATTTGCTTTATTAAACACGGGGTTAAGGGATAGTGGATAGGAGAATTCAAAAGGACTTAGGAGAAGAGACTGTGGTACTTTATAGAATCCGAATGCACTTTCACTATCTGACGTGTTTATGATGCGCCAGCGGACGTCATGAATGTGCGTCTGCTGCTGCTGTGGGGAAACTATGGAAACTACAGTTTTCTACACAGCGGACTACAACATGGATGTTTAATAAGAACGAGGGACTCATCTAGAGACTCTGCACCGTGCTCTGATGCTGTTGCTTTATGCTTTATGAACGTGGACAACAGAGAAACATATTCTTCATGACCAAAGTTGGAATTGAAATAAAAAAGGAAAGTGAAACTTATGCTCGTCACCCTCTCTCTCCGGTCCTCATTAATACAAATGATCCCAATACGTATGATTGTATGAAAAGATCTTAAAATCAATAAAATGTATTTATTATAAACGTTAGTCCTTAACATCTATCACTGTGTATATCACCATTCAAACATCTTTTAAAAGTTGAACAAACCCCACACAGCTCAGTAAACACTGTGAAATGTTGACTTTATTTGATCATTTCAGTAAAAACTAACGTTCGTATTTCTCTTTTTGATTATAATACTGATGAACGTTCAGAACAAAGCACTTTGGCAACTTACCACATACGTTTTAAAATGCTTAATAAGCACCGTAACTTTCATAATATAATTTCTCCGTCATAATCGATTGTTTCCGTGAACGGCCGACTGTTGTGTGACGTCAAATGCTGCGGCTACAAGGCATTGTGGGGCAGCATTTTCTCCTCTCCTTTCGGTTAGGGAGGACCAGTGGTTCCTAAGCTAAAGGAGGTTATAAAGGAAGTTTGAAACCTCCTTTCCTATCATTCTAGAGAATTCGAACGGCACTTATCATGGCTGCCACTGAGGGACTTCCGGGTCATTTCACTCCATTAGGAAGGTTCCTAAGCTAAGTGGACTATTCGACTTCAGCCCAGGGGCCTCATTTATAACGCTGTGCGTAGGATTCACGTGGGAAGGTTGCTTACGTAGTAGAAATCCAAAAAATAGGTACAGATATTTTCCGACATTTTCCGATTCACCAAACATTGCGTACCGGCGAGGAAAGTGCGTACGGCAATTCCTACGCCGGTTTCCCTTTATAAATCACAATCGACTCGAAATGCGGTGCAGCTTTTGCGGGCTTCACGTAACGCCCATATTTGCCTATAAATAGTCAAAGAAACGCCCATTCATTCTGACTGACTGCATGAAGAAGATCGCAGGAAATGACGACAGAACAGCTAAAAAAGACATCTCACACCGTGTCAGATTTGGGTTATTTTGGGGAGGTCGAGATAAATCATATTGTTTGGTGGATGCCGTTTGAACCAGAGTAGCAGCATGGAGGTCGGATCGTCACCAAAATAAATAAGTGGTCCGAAAAAGGTTCATGACAAAATAATACACATAGCCTTCCTCAGGCAGTGCGTTTGTACCGGGGACAGGAGATCCCCCTTGATGAGAAACTGTAAGAAGTGAACGGGGAATCCCTCCGGAGTGGAGTCATGACGACTGGATCTGAATTATTTTTGTTGTATTTGGTGGTTTGTGTCCCAGCTGTCGATCAGCTGTGCGCAGCGTCTCCACTGCAGCCTGTGCCCCCCCCCCCGCAGCAACTCTATATCCACCAGTTAAAGGAAATACAACTAATGTGTTGTGTTATATCAGCTGTACAATTTACCACATATGGTGTTCTTAGTTTCCATACCTCCTGTGTTTTACGAGCGACTTATCAAGTCTTGGTAAGCGGCATAAAACACGATTAAACATGATAGTATATAAAACCATGCTCGTATCTACAACCTATAGAAATGCACAACGAACGTAATTCTGTCCTCCTGCTTACCGCATCATTTATGAGAAAACATTTCATAACATTAACACAACATATTCGAGGTGGTTTTAAATAACATATCCGTATTTATTGATTTCTCCAAGTTATGTTTTTGTGTGCACTGAGGAGTCTCAAACAGACGTTTGTTAAATCATTTTAAGATTGGCTTTAATCAATTTGTGATTGTTTCGTTGTTGTGCTTAGTGCGTACGCATGGGTTAGAGTTTGCGTGGAGGACCCAAGGACCGCACATTTTCCCGTCAAGTTAGTATTTTATAAATCGCAAACATTGCGTAGAAACTGGCGTACGCCATTTTTTGAGCGTATATCCCTTTTATAAATGAGACCCCTGGTCTTTCTTCATGCCCCCTCCGTGCTGTCCCCTGTGAGACAAAACACAAAGTGTTTGACCAAACATTCCCTCTCAAGTCAGAACTGAGGTCACAAAAAATAAATATCGTTCCAGGGCAGGCTCAACCGAGGAAGTGGGAACACGGGATAAGACTCTGGACGCCACGCTGTCTCAATGATCCACACTGTTAATATGAGAGGAAAATAAATGTTTTAGGAAATGAAAAATATGAAGTTAACAAATAAAACACAGCTCAGGGGCCGTCATGGACGGTAGGTTTTCCTACAAAGTTAACTCAGCCTCCATTGATTTCCACATCAAATTAGCGTGTTAATAAAATAAGCTATCATGGCTTATACTTGCATATCTAAACAGAATCATGAAAGCCTGTTGGTAGAGTCAGGCACACGAGTCCGTTTGAGAGTGTGCGCCGGTGTTTGAACGCTCACTCTGTCACTGCTAGCTATGTAGCTAACTGTTAGGCTACTTAGCTTGCATTGTTATGGATCTAAAGGTAGCAAAAGCTAACTTTCATAGCACAGCTTTACTTCTCACTTAACACAATAAAGAAACAGACCGTATAGTACAGCACAAACAACACAAATGATCAATACTTACATATATTTTCCCTTGTAGTATTATAATAATTGAAATGCTGGTTCTTCTGGAGGTGTTGTCGGCGCACCACAGCTGCTTGCACTGTACAATCGCTGGAGAACTGGACTGTCACTCAAAATCTGAGTAGCCAATAGGGACGCACCCCTGAAAGTCCCGCCCACCTGGGAGGTTTGTGTCAGAATCTCAAACAAAAAGTGAAGGAGCACAAAAGAGAGAGCTGCAGCGAGAGCAAAAGTCTGATCATTGAGAAAGAAGAAACAAGAACTGCAAACAAAAACCTATGTTAAAACAAAGAAAAAAGACTTATAGTTTGCATAATTACACAAATGATTTGTTTGCAACTTATAGTTTTATTTTTGACATTTATTTTATTTTGCTTGACTCAGTTTTTTTTCTCTTTTAAACTCATAGTTTTGTTTTATTCTGAGAAAGTGTTGCTTTATATTTATGATACAAAACTAATCCCATACTCCTCCAACACACGAACGCGCACATGACCAATGAGGGCACGAGATAAGTTTGTGCACAGATGGAAGGCTGACAGGCAGGTAGGCCATCCAGTTATTTTAGCCGGTACGGCTCAGATGATTGGTCGTGCTTTTTGAAGCGCCACGGCTTCCACAGATGACATTTTTTTTAAATGTATTTATTGTAAAAGCATTTAATATATTCATTGCTATCGGGATGTTAAGAGCATTCCATGGAATATAACAAAAAGTGTTTCTGAAGTGAATTACCTACCCCACCTTTAAGTTTTATTTAACCAAATTTTCTGTCAGAATAATGACAAGAAACTACACTATATGGTATTGTTTGTAAAACTGATTTGCATCAAAAATAAAACATAATATTGTATTGCCATTGCCAATATATTACACCATTACAAACTAATTAGCATTACAGTGCTCTTTAAAAATAATCATGTGCTCAGGAAACACTTCAGGTTTTCACATCTGAGTTGAGGCAGAACTGAAATGGTTAAACGCAGTGGTCTCTTGTATCTTTCATTAAAAGTCAGAACTTTCCTGATTCAGTTCCAGTATGTTAATGCACTCCACATGCCTCTTATTCCTACTTGTGGCTGTATGTAAAAAGAGAGAGAGAGAGGTACGTGTCCCAGTGAGGCCCGGCTGAATATACTGTAGGTTATATAGACCCAGCTGAAGGATCCTGTTACACTGTCCCACTTTATACAAATCCTACCTGTCAGATTTTCTTTATTTAATTGTTTTTTCATTTGACTTGTTCATTTATGAGAACTGTTCAGTGTACCATGCATGCAGGTGTCATGTATTCCTGATAGGGAGCGTTGTCCTTATCAATATGAATGACACCTGTTGCAGGGATACAGTTGAATTGTTTTCAAACTATGTCAGGGCAGAGAGACCCCTGAGAGACACCATCTGGAGGCTAACAGTGCAGGTGTGAAGGTCCTGATCTCACCAGGAAATAGATATGACTAAAATGTGTGTGTGTGTGTGTGTGTGTGTGTCAAATGTGCTTGATCGTTCCTACTCTTTATTAATTTACTTCATGGTAGATGAGTGTAGAGCAGGAGACTGCCTGCTCTTCTCATCAGGGGTCTCTCTACACACACACACACACACACACACACACACACACACACACACACACACACACACACACACACACACACACACACACACACACACACACACACACACACACACAGGATAGAGGGATGTGTCTGCATGCTGTGGTATCACTTAAAGGCCTCCAACACATGCAGGTCCAGAGTGAGAGCACTTAGTAACTGCACACAGCTCAAGAGGTGCCTTGACATTTGTGCAAACTAGAAAACAGCAGAGTGGTTCGCGGGCATGTGTGAGCCAGCTGGATGTGAATGTTTGCAGCACCAACAGAAAAGCCTTTCTACTTTTCCTTAAAGTCTTCATGGCTGAGTCATATCATGTTGTTCATCAAGCCAAACTATCTTGGTGTGTGTGTGTGTGTGTGTGTGTGTGTGTGTGTGTGTGTGTGTGTGTGTGTGTGTGTGTGTGTGTGTGTGTGTGTGTGTGTGTGTGTGTGTGTGTGTGTGTGTGTGTGTGTGTGTGTGTGTGTGTGTGTGTGTGTGTGTGTGTGTGTGTGTGTGTGTGTGTGTGTGTGTGTGTGTGTGTGTGTGTGTGTGTGTGTGTGTGTGTGTGTGAAAACACTTGAATCAGTAAGAGGTGGATTAGGATGTTGAGAAAATCATAAGCTTCCCAAATTGCTCCATTAAAGTCAGCATTTGTTAGATTTGGTAAATGCTGGAGAAAACACTCTGCGTGGGCTTTGACAGAAACACAACTCCTCTTATACACTTTCCTAGATGCATCTCTGACGATTGATCGTAGTCAGGGAAACGTGTGGCGTTCTTGGGGCTGCTCCTCAATCAAAACAATCTGTGTAGGATAGGTTGAGTTTAGCAGTCACTTAATACAGCTTTGTCATGTCGGTGTTGCACATTTAAACCCTGGATTGCACACATACATTTCCTCTGAATCCCTCATGTGTGCGAATGCAATTTGAATCCAACGTGGTAATGGGGGATCCTGCCACACACAATGAAAACAATTTAGAGGTATTGAATGGATTTGGCTAAGAAAAAGGAACTATAAAATGGGTTTGTGTTCACGGATTGAATTTTTAACCTAAACCCTATTAACACAATAATTGTATTGATAGTTTTTGTTAGTAAAGGCAACAATTAATGCCTTTTTTAATACTTTTTAGAAGCCAAGAAACACCTTTTCAAAATCTCCTTCTCTCTGTATCATAATCCTGTGACATCCACTGTCTTTAGGGAGAGGGTAGTGGGAGGATGGAGAGAACAAGAGGTTGAAGAAGCATCCCACACATGACAAGCACAGGCATGTCTATTTGGTGTGAGACAATTACAACAACTATGTCTCCCTCTGTGTGTTTCAGCCTGTGTTTGAATAACCACATCGTGAGTGTCTCTCTCTGTCTCACCAAGCTAATAGCCAGGGTTTTCTGAGCTCTCAGCCGCGATACACCACTGTGCGCCATCGCTCCGCTGCTCCGAGTGTTGGGTGGGTGCCTGCCAATCCAGAGTGCATCAGGATGACACTTAAGAGCCAATAATGACAGAGCAGGGCATTATGTCAGCGCTCATCGTTCTTTGCTTTTAGAGGTATGCAGCATTTAATAGACCAGCATCATCCTACACCCTTTCTTCAGAGGGTAGCTGGTGCATTTTCCAGTTTGTTTAAGGGTTGTACAGCACACACAAATGTCCCGCGTTACCATCAAATATTCGGTCATTTCACGGCCCTGATTTTGAGTCTGCACATGTGGCACCATTTACACCTTTTTGCTGCGTAATCCTCTCCACACTGCAAACACTGGACGTGCACACTGTCAGGCTCTGGTTATTATCTGCAAGGTGCAGCTGTCTCTCAGCACGATGGGTACACACTCACACCCAAGTACGAACATAGTACACAGCATATAGAGTACACACAAAATTGCAGCACAGCCACATCATCATTCCCGGTGATAACAAACAACACATCTGTGAGCCTTATTGCCTGGCTCTACAGATACACTCGTTCTCAGACTGATTCAGTGCCGTCAGCTTTTATTTGCAGTCCAGTAAAGTGTGATTTTCTCTGCTCTACTTTCTCCACATCTCTGTTTGTATCGGGTTTTATAGATGTGTACACACTACTTGGCATGTTTACTCTTTCAAATTTAAAATAATCTACTCATGTGTCCCAAAGTATTGCTTTCAAAAATCAAAAATACATATTTTTCCTAGAACTATTGAGAAGAATCTGAATAGTTTTAGCTTTAGTTGTTGTGTGATTGAGATATATATAACTATAACTCACAAAAACTCACCTCTTCAATCTGGCTTTTAAAGTGTGAACGTTTTTGTATTATTTGACTTTAACATTAACTATATATATTTATTTGTTGTTCTTTTCTTTTCACTATATCTGTAAAGCGTCTTTGAGCACCTGTAAAAGCGCTAACAAAATGAATCTATTATTATATACTGTCTGCTTTTGCTTAAATATAAAGACACTAGATGTTACTTGCTTGTGGTGCTTAAAGCGTCAAAAATATTGATAGCAGATTCATAACAGCAATGTCTCTTTCCAGAAATCATGAACCAGTCTCTTAAAATAGTCCTTGTTGTAAGTAGGACATTTTCATTTCTACCAAACTACACCAAATAAAAAACTGTGCACAAACCGGTGAACCATTTTAAGGGCTTTAGTGTCCCTTTTTAAGAAGGTAAGGAAACATTTGAAGTTTCTCCTCTAACCCAGTTTTTCCGCCCATCAGGGGTGTGTGTCCTCTAACTGCAGACAAACAGTGTTCCTGTGCTGACTTGGCTTGCATACTATAGCAGCTCCTGTTGCCAGTAGTCACCGGCGATTGAATAACCATCACTCTGCCCAAATATCACGAGGATCAGTAATGCGATGACCTTGAGGCGACTCCTGTCAGGAGCTCCTGCGCCGCTATCAGCTCTATTGTCAAATCACGTCAAACAGAGAGCCTTGAAGCTGAGCGCTGTTGTGTCGCTTCGCCTTGCAGAGGGCAGAGATGGATAGTGTTTTATTTATTTATTTTTGGATAAATGTGTGTCGTGAATGTAAGATAAGCAGAGCTTGGTGTGAGATGAATATCAGCTCGGCTCTCTTCTCCTTTGGGTTTTCTCTGCCTGACTACAAGCAAACCCCTTTGTCCCCGTTGCCCCCTTGCCTTGTGACTTGGCTCACGCTGCTTTAGTAAATCTGGGGCATGTTTACAGTCGGGCTTTTGGGAGTGTCTTGGCAGGCGAACTGTATGCCTACCAGGCAGCCAATCAATCGCCCCGCCCTTGGAGTACTATTAAACTTTAGAAAAATGGGATGATGCTGCTCAGTTTCCTCTGAAATATGACGCCTGCCAAAGTGCGGGCATGTATTTTATTTCTCAGTGACACTCTGTCTGCAGGCTGGCACCCTGTGATGATATCTTAGTTACCTCAATGGGGAGCAGGCACACACTGAACACTGTGATGTGAATGAAGCGATTCAGAGGAAGTCTTCATTGATGTATCTGTGCTATTTTGGAGGTCTGGTCACTGAAAGAGTTAGCTATTTGATTCAGTCAAAGATATGATGCTATTTGGAGAAAGTTGTATTAATGTAATATCACTTAATTCACTTATTGTTTATTCTGTGGAAATCTAGATGAGAAAAATTGTATACAACTCATGAGCTACAGCTAGCTTAGCTTAGCTTA
The DNA here is from genome assembly GCF_902827175.1 of Gymnodraco acuticeps. Classification (NCBI taxonomy): domain Eukaryota; kingdom Metazoa; phylum Chordata; class Actinopteri; order Perciformes; family Bathydraconidae; genus Gymnodraco; species Gymnodraco acuticeps. Next base: position 410,784 of record NW_022991470.1, read on the forward strand.
GCATTAAGACGGGAAACACGTGGGAGTGGGGGGAGAACTAGAATTTCTTTATCCAAATTTAACACAATTTGGGTACGTAAACATCTGTAAAGATCCCGAATTAAGATAACTAATTTAGCTTTTTTTGCTTTTTGCGGGGTATATGCAAATCTATTTCTTTCTTGTGTGTCTGTCTTAACCGATATGAGTTGCATTAACATTAGCAACTTTCGGTAGTGAAGAACAAGTATGGGTTTGCCCTCGTATCTCCATTTGAATTCAACAAGTGTGTATCTGTTTCTTGTGTGTGCACAGATTTAGTCTGATTCTCTCACAAACATTTTCTTTGATCACAGAACAGTTGCTCACTGAAATCCTCCGTGGGATGATTTGTTCCTGCCATCTCTACCTCAACTAGAAAAAGAAAAATTGAATTGATACACTGCTACAATTCAATTTCAGGGAGAGAAGATGTATTCCCTTGCTAAATGTTGCGAGTGTTGCATGCTGGGGTTTATCATCCATCTGGAAATTGTCCTCCAACGATGCATCTTTTCATCTGTACCAATGCGTTTGGATCATTTGCCAATTGACTTTGCAGCTTGTAAAGTTTTTAAACAAAGAATTGAGGCATAAATACACAGTTTGACTTTAAAGAACCTGCTGGACTAACTAATTCAACATGTTAACAAATAAAGCAGCCATTTTGATGGACGGAATGATGTGATGAGCATTAGCCGAGGTTAAGGGCCCCGCTTTGGTGACAGCCAACTGATTAAACATGTGGGTGATGAATGGCCTTGGTGCCTGGCTGTGAAATGGCCTGCAGATGCCCGGCATTCTGCTGCAAGCATGTTAAAACACACGGATCTGCTGCATTGGAAGTGCTAAAAATCTCCCCAAAAAACCCACAGTGGAGGAAAAAGAGAGAAAGAGTTGCGTTTCTGTTTAAAATAATCAGAGCTTTACACAACCCAAGTTTGTTACTGGCTTTACCTTCTGCTCTTATTGAGAAATCCATCCCAGAGTTCTTTGAAAAATAACATTTTCCTCCCTTGTCTGCATGTTTTTCTCATAGGTCAACATCTCAATCCAATCTTCCTGGACACAACAACTCCCACTAGGGCTGCTCGATTATAGCAAACATCATAATCTCGATTATTTGGGTCAATAATTGATATCACGATTATTAAAAACGATTATCCATTTACTTTGAAAACATCAATTTATTGAAAACAGTCAATTACCCTGAACTTTAAGTATAATTCAACTGAAAAATCAATAATAAAAAAAAATAAATAAAAAAAAATCAATAATCGTTTTATTTCGATTATGTTGTTTTCATAATCGTTGCAAGCCAAAATCGTAATTGCGATTAAAATACGATTAATTGAGCAGCCCTAACTCCCACTTCATACCCCAACCTTAATTCCCCCACACACACACACACACACACACACACACACACACACACACACACACACACACACACACACACACACACACACACACACACACACACACACACACTGCTAAGTAGCCCCAGACTGCTCTCTGAGTTAAAGTTTCATAAGTTTGCTCTCCTCTGCTCGTTATTCCATTGTCTGTCTAAGAGGATGTCACTGTGATTTATGTCAGAGAGTTTTAATATGCGGAGGGAAGGCTGTTTTTGGTCGCGATGAATGGTTTAAACTCAGGGGAGCCGTGACAGTCGAGCTATGATATGTCCCCCTGTTGAGAGGAGGGATGGCTCTCCTTTGTCTGCCATCGGCGGGGTCCGCTGGGACTCCGAAAAGCTCCCTTTATGAGCATTTAGGACATTTGTAACGGACTTAATTTAACTTGAAATAAAACCAGCTTCCCCAAGTAAGAAAGTGTGTATGTTTTCCTGTCCTGCATGACAATAGAAAGTCTTTTTGAATTGTGAATCTCCTCCCTGGATTTGAATGTCCTCTCTTCATTGACTCCAGATGTCACAACGTTTTAAACAGAATGAGGGCTGTTGATCTGGAAAGGGCCTTAGATTTGATTTTGGACAGGAAGGGGGCTGTGCAGCTGGCTTTCACTCCCATAAGGGGAAAACAATCATGTGCCAAAGTGCCTGCAGCATTATAAGAACCATTTGTTTGTGAGCATATTGTAAAGTTTAAGTCGTGGGTTGTAAATGTTTATTGCAGTGTACTGGCTCCATTTGCATTACGTACCACCTGGAGTGCTGGAGACACTCCAAAGTATCTCAATTTGAATGCAGTGTGCTCGTTTGACACGAGGAAAAGGCTGTAAATGGTTTAACAGCGGCAAATATTAGTGTTGACGACTCCAGATACGAGCCAGTAATCTTATTTGGACAAGCAAATGGAGTCTGTGACCCCCAGCGATTTGGCTTGGAGAGCACATCCAGTCTGTTTAATATGTTAGGAATGAGAGGCAATAGATAAACATTTACAAAGCTGGTCAAGAAAACTGCAGAGGTTAAGAAGTTTGTAAGCAACGGACTCACAAATATCTGATTGCACATGTCCGATGTCTTTGATGACCTCTGACAGATGTTGTCTTGTTGTTAGATATCAAGTGATAACATCCACATGGTCACAGACAGGATCTCAAGGACTTGTAAAAAAAATACAATCTGGACTTCCTGTTGCCTGTATTTTGGGTCATTTGAGCAAATGCAGTTGTTGTTTCTGTAAGGATGTCAATGCTTCAAGGTCTTCAATGTTGACTTCCGACTTGCCTTTTTATGTTGGGTCATTTGAGCACATTAAGTTGAACGGAAAAGGAGTGGCCAATTGTCAGCGCTATTGCCTGTTACAATAATCACTCCAAACTCCACTTATACAGTCAACAGTCGTAAACAAAACACATGCTGCTGAAGCCACTGTCGAGGATCCTGACATGTCAGTGATTCCAAGGTAAACGCTCTATAAAAAGTGTACATTTAATCTCTATTTAAAGCTGAAGGAAAGGGAGCGACGTGGCCCACTGCTAAATGGATCCATTTGAAGAGGGTTGGCGAGCGGCAGAATGAAGGAGATTTGGATTGGTGTTAAGTGGAAGAGGCTTTTTTACTCTGCTGCCAGGTCTGAGCGCTGTAAAGAGAGGAAGTGTAAATGTGGCTCACTGGTGTGACAGGTTCTCATGGGGCTACTGTAGCTGCCGCTGTGCGATAAACGGAGAGGACAGGAGTGAGGGGTGCAGAAATGACAACATGATTAGTGGGTTTCCCCCTTTGTATTCAAATTGATTTGACTTAAGCTCACCACTCTGTGTTGTGCTGCAGTTGGACTTAACGCGATGTCTTGTCCACTTGTTTTTGGCTCTCTGTGAGGCTTTGAAGAAGATTTTCTAGTAAAACATGCGGGACTATTTTTGTGGCATTTTGTTGTGTTATAATGCAGTTTGTAAGTCGTTTTTTTCCTAGATTCAACACAGACCACAACTTCAGCGCATAACTTGTAATCTTTTACATTTCTATATTAATTTGAATCATTTTTTTTTTAATTTGTGGCCTTTTTACCAAGAGACTAATGGGTTTCACTGATTACATGGTTAATCCATCCTCAGATACATAGACTAACATATTAATATAATGCTCTCATTTTGTTTTTTGAAATCACTGCATTGGACAAAATGGTGTACTTTTATGTAGATGTTTTAATTATGTGTACTTTATTTAAATACGGTGCTCTTTTTCTAGCTTTAAAATGAATGTAGGCCAGACCAAGCAGATTACCTTTTTTTTGTTGTCTGGTTATACGATGTGTGTCAGGTATTTTGTCCCAACATGCATTTCAAATAATTGGCACTGTGACATGGAAATAATTGTTTATCTCCGTGCAGAAGACAAAAACAACTTAACATTGTGAGCAGATTTGTGAGTGTTGTAATTGGGGACCTATTTGAGTGTGTTCTTGTTCTTAAGCATGTGAATGTATTCTGTACCCGCGTGTTCCTCTCCGTTCTGTCCTGATTTGTGATGATAAGCTCCGCTGTGTGTTTGTTCCTGCTGTTTACCAGATGCAAAGGAGAGGTCGGCCAAGAGATTCTCCGTGGACGGCGTTTTCAATTACACCTCCCTGCTGCTCAGCCAGGAGGACGACATGCTTTACGTCGGAGCGAGGGAGGCGCTGTTCGCCCTCAGCCTGTCGGACATCAGCAAGGCCAAGCTGCAGAAGAACGTGAGTTTATAGAAATGCAGAGTGGAGTAGGAGAGGAAAAAATGCAATGCAAAGATAAAGTTGGCTTGGAGATCATTTACTCTCATGGTTAAAATGGCATTTCATGTGCTATTGCACATCTGGATTGCGATCCCTTTACCCACGTCATCCCCTCTATCTTTTATTTTGTAAAGGCTGAACTAGCCAAAGCATCTTTAAAAAAGAGCATTTCAGGATCGATTTAGTTTAATCTATTATTAATCTTGTTTATAAATTCAAAATATGTAAGGGATAATGTGTTTGACTTAATCCTGCTTATTATTACACAACCACATACTAAATAAACCAACGGCTTAAAGGTAGGGTAGGTAAGAATGGAGAAACCAGCTCGAGTGCGCTAGAATTTGAAAGTACGCAACCGAAAAAAATCTGCCCCTTCCTTCAGACTTCCTTACAGAGCACCTCCTCCAACACACACGAATGCGCACATGACCAATGAGGGCACGAGATAAGTTTGTGCACAGATGGAAGGCTGACAGGCAGGTAGGCCATCCAGTTATCTGTTCCGGGCCGGGGCAGATGATTGGTCGTGCTTTTTACAGCGCCACGGCTTCCACAGATGAAATATTTGTATATATCTATTGTCAAAGCATTTCATATATTCATTGCTATCGGGATGTTAAGAGCATTCCATTGAATATAACCAAAAGTGTTTCTGAAGTGAATTACCTACCCCACCTTTAACTCCCAATCGTAATTGAAAAGTATGTTATTGACTCAAAAGATATCTTACTGCTTCCGCTAAGAAAAAATGGTCAGTTTTCTGATGCATAAAAACTAATGTTTGTTGTCCAAAGCTGACGTTTAATCGACCAAACTTCTCACTGTCGATTGATAGGCTCATAATCCTTTGATCCTCCTTAGCATCGGTCATGTTATGCCTAGCAGCGGTGTGTTAGCGAGTATAAACAACCTCTGAAATGTCCAAATAGATCGAGTATTCAACTTAGCCATGTAATAATTTGAGTTAAATAGCAGCTTTCTTCACTTCACATTTTGTTTATTTCTATACCGCACAGTTCTGTTTATACATTTGATATTAGAGAAACAATCGTCCTCAGTAGAAACAGTAGGGCTCCTTATATTTGGCATTACTTATTCAGTGTTTCTTCTTTTTCATCTTCAGCTGACATGGGGCACTCCTGCTGGAAAAAGAGAGGAGTGCAGCTTCAAAGGGAAGGACCTGGAGGTGAGAGGCATCTTTTACTACTCCAGAAAAACGCTCAATAATGAAACACCCCAGGAAGAGAGCTGTATAATGACAATAACTAGAGCATGGGTTCTCTTGTACCAGGTGTTTGTTCTGTGTGAATCCTTTCACTCGAGTCGTGAGAAGATAACATCGGCATTGAGTTATGTGTCGACAAACCTTTCCACCAGTTACAAATAGATTCATCAAGTGTGCACGCTCGCCGGGGAATTGCTCTTTTCCCGTGCACTGCTATTTTCTCTCTGTCTGCCTGTTACCTTGTTGTCATGCCAGCTGCTGTATCCCTAGGCGACAAACCTTGGAAATCTTTACACTGCAGTATACAACTCTAGTCTGTGTATTACAGAGAAAAGCCCACCAGGCGTACTGCATGTGAAGTCTTCCCCACAGCGTTTGAGGAAAAGAGGAGATGTTTCAAACTATTTCTTTTTGGTCTAATAGATTTACTTATGATGCCAGCTTCAGTATCTCAGGCTCAGATTTGAAGGAGCTCTAAAAAAAACACATTAAACGGTTAGAATATCTCGTGGACTCATGGACCTCACACTCTTCATTTGTTCCCCATCCAGACTGATTGCTTCAATTACATCAAAATCCTCCTGCGGCTGAACAGCACTCATCTCTACGTGTGTGGCACTTACGCCTTCAGCCCAATCTGCGCCTACATAGTAAGTAACAACCTCTCAGTCTACCTTTTGTTCACCTACAGGATTGAATGTTCCTCCTGTTATCAGACCTTCAATTCCTCTCCTCCTCTCATTTCTGAATTTAGATGTATTGTTTGTGTGTTTCTGGTTGAATCAAGCTCTTTTCATCCACCGTGTCAGTAATTGGATTTGCGGTTATCCGTACGTAACCAAACGCTTCTGGAGGCACTTTAGCCAGACAAGTCAGCAGGGGGTCCACGGGCTGTGTGGTTTCCAGCAGGAGAGCTGTTTATCTAGCGAAGGAGTACATCTGGAGTGATGGTTACCAGCAGGGACAACAGATGACATTGATTTCAGTGATAGGGAGACCATCCAGTTTGGTGACAACTCTGCTCTTAAAAACTGTTCAGAATCTCCGCTGTGTGTGGTGTGTGTGTGTGTGTGTGTTGTGTGTGTGTGTGTTGTGTAGGTGTGTGTTGTGTGTGTGGGTGTGTGTTGTGTGTGTGTGTAGTGTGTGTGTGTGTGTGTGTGTGTGCTGGTGTGTTGTGTATTGTGTGTTGTGTGTTGTGTGTTGTGTGTTGTGTGTGTGTTGTGTGTGTGTGTGTGTGTGTGGTGTGTGTGTTGTGTGTTGTGTATTGTGTGTTGTGTGTTGTGTATTGTGTGTTGTGTGTTGTGTGTGTGTGTGTGTGTGTTGTGTGTGTGTGTGTGTTGTGTGTGTGTGTGTGTGTGTGTGTGTGTGTGTGTGTGTGTGTGTGTGTGTGTGTGTGTGTGTGTGTTGTGTGTGTGTGTGTGTGTGTGTGTGTGTTGTGTGTGTGGTGTGTGTGTGTGTGTGTGTTGTGTGTGGTGTGTGTTGTGTTGTGTTGTGTGTTGTGTGTGTGTGTGTTGTGTGTGTGTGTGTGTTGTGTGTTGTGTGTTGTGTGTGTGTGGTAACAAGACACTGAACTGAAGCCAAGAAGATACATTAAACAATCAGATGACAGACATGTATTAAAACAAACCCTGGCTATAAAAACAACTCCATAATGATTAAGCATGGGAAGATGTTCCAGGAAACAGAGGCACTCGACACTGTCCGATTTGATTTGATTAAATGGAACAAGGTATTGCTATTACTGCAAATTGAACACGTAATCTTTTCTATGTAAATGCAATATTCACCTTCTCATATGCATGTTGAGTGCTTTATTGCTCACTGTAATAGTTCCTCTTCTCTGTACTGGCTGTAAGTAGATACCTTCTGTGAGCATTTTCAATTTAAGTGATGGGGAACAATAAATATACGTTCTAATTTTGTGCAGAAATGCATTCAATCTGGCTGAAGAGAATATCTTACAGACAGTTGTTGAGCACCAAATCCCCACCCTTGTATGGTTTGTTTAAAGATAGATTGAACAAATGGGAATATTTTCAAGACTTGTCACATATTTTTAGATTTTAAACTCTTAAACAGTCTTTAAACAATTGGCTAATCAGTCGAAGAAAAGGAAAACAATTTTGATAATCGATACATTTGTATAGTTAAGTGTCATGCTTCTCAAATTTGAGAATGTGCTGCCATTCTTTTCTTTAAGTTATCTTTGGGTTTTAGACTGTTGGTCGGACAAAAGAGTATTTGGAAGACGTCACCCACACATAATGCAACATGATGACTCTCCCTGCCCTGCTCGGTAACAACATGTTCAAACTTCCTGCCTTCTGTTTGTTACTCAGACTCCCTTAAAAAGCCAAACCCTGAGATTACGCAATTCACGTCATATTTTCTCAGACTTTTTTCCTCAAAGCTCCCCAGAGCCAAAGAAGACATTATACAGCTGTTCTCAGAGACTGAATAATGACCTATATAATGACATATACACTTGAAAAAACCATATTGTATGTATATTAACCAACCTCAGGCACCTAAAATAATGTTCTATGGAGTTGTAATTAACACTAAATCTCAGTTTTTATTATCTGTAAAGTCCTATCATGATTAAAGTTTGTTTGCGGTGTTAATCAAATAAACCTGCCTGAATACAGAAAAAAAAGTACTTTGAAAGGCACGTTAAAGGATAAAGTAAGTGTATTTGCTTAATCTCAACAAATTAAAATAGTAAAGCTAACTGAACTTAAATCTGTCCCTTAATGATGATCTGCTTATCCACTCATCCCAAAGTCTATTTGTCCTAGTTTATGACATGAATCTTTAAAAACAGGTCACACATTATATCATACAAATGTTTTCAGAGGCTTAGTTAATTCCTGCAACAGCTGGTTGGAAGCATGACATCATTTATACCCGAGTTTGAGGAGTTCTGGGACTTTTTTGGAGCAAAGGATTACACATTAATACACATTATTTAGCATTTATGGGAACAGCATGGTGTATGTGTCGTTGATTCACAAAAAACTACAGTAGCTGTGTTCGAAGTGATAGTAATCAGTGAAGCCTAATGATGTTTTTTAACAGCAGCTCGAAAGCATTGATGAATAGGATAAATCAGGTTTTGGCTAACCAGGAAATGGGATCAATTCACTGTTGCCAATTTAAAAAGTATCTCAAAACAGATCCTTTCATATCAGATCAACAAGGATGTATACATATGACTGCCATACCCTCTATCTACTGTATACATAACATAGTTTCCTGTCACTAACAGTATCCTAAATCCTGATGTTATTCACCAGACAGAGCTACTCTCTGCTCAAAGTGACTGAACTCCCTAAAAGTCTGTTCACGGTGTATATTGTAATGAAGAAGTGCAGAGAAAGAGCCCGAGCTGGCTTTTTACTGTAAGTAGAGTTTAATTGGACTGTGCCTGAGGGACATTTTCTGTTTGTGTCTTGTCTCCAGAACACGTCAACGTTCACGCTGGAGAGAGACGAAGTGGGCGAGGTCGTGATGGAGGACGGGCGCAGCCGCTGCCCCTTTAATCCAGAGTACAAATCCACTGCCATCATTGTTGGTATGAAGTCACACACACATTTTTCTACATTTGTGTCACTTTAAACTTTTGCCGTGCGAGGAACAAGGTATTATTATGGGCTGTTTCCCAAGCTACTGTGATGTAAACTACCACTTTGATGCAGTAATGAGTCCTTTTGTGCCTGCTAATGTTGTTTGTCCGCGCTGGTTCTTCTGATAAATAGCCGGACACCAACAGGCGTTTATGTTCAACTTCTTTGACGAGCAATTAGCGAATAATTGAGCTGCATATGAGTGGAAGAAATTATTTCTGTAATCCCTCCCTTAGACCGCTCTCACTTTGCTCCAAGCTATTACTGACTTCATCCTTTGAGAAGCCCCCAGCGCACCAATTCTTTGTAATTCATTATGTGTAATTAAAAGCAACATCAAGTTTTTAATTTAAAGTCTTGCAATATTTTCCTTTTCTTCTTCCAGATGGTGAGTTGTACACCGGTACTGTCAGCAACTTCCAAGGGAACGAGCCTGTCATTTACAAGAGTTTGGGCCAGGGAACCGCTCTGAAGACGGAGAACTCTTTAAAATGGCTGCAAGGTAAACCCCCATCAGATGGCAGACTGTACTCATCTTCCATTATGTACCCAACAGAGCAGATAAGCTCCAGAAAGTAGCGATCATTAGCGAGGCGCAGTGGCTAATACATGCAGACTGAGAGGCCCTATCAGTCGCAGCACATGTACTTCAAAACAGCCAGTGTCCACAGCTCTCTGAATACATTTTGAGCGATACTAAAGCGTAGAGAGATTGTTTTCCTAGCGTGGATGATAACACGTGTTTCTTTTGTCTTTATCTATTTTTAACAGATCCCGTCTTTGTCGGGTCGGCTTACATCGAGGAGAGTCAGCCGGTAGGCAACCCCATAGGAGACGACGACAAGATTTACTTCTTCTTCAGCGAGGCGGGGAAGGAATTTGACTTCTTTGACAACACCATTGTGTCGCGGATTGCTCGCGTGTGTAAGGTAAGACACCTGGGGTTGGGGCCATTAAATAAGACAACCTCGCAAAAATAACAGACACAGTACGGGCCTCATGCTTCCTCTCTCTAATCCCGGTACAATTACCTCCAAACAAGAAGGGACGCTCCCATGTCGGAGCACGTTTGGTCACATTTAGCCGTACGTCACGCCTGTGTAGATGCAGTGGAAAATATGTCACGGGTGCTCTGAATCCTTTTCTTTTTGACTGTGCAAACATGTTTTCAACAGATTTCCCCTTTCCTGAATCATCCTCTCCTCCTCAACACACCACCCTCCCTCCCTCCCTTTTCCTCTGCAGTGTCCCCCCCCTCTCCTTCCATCTCCCTCACAATGTCAGCTGCACTCGTCCACTCCTCCAGCTCTTTGCCTTTCTCCACCAGCGCTTTGAGCTTTGCAGGCATTATTAGTATTCAAGGGTGCTTCGCAGCAATATGAAATGCTTTTTCCACTCTACTATATGGCCTGTTTTTGTTGCAGGAAAGGCATGCCAACTGTAGAACCTGCAGAATTCACTCGCATCATTTAAACTGCTGACGTCACCCCCTTCTTCCTCCTCCTCTTCCTCTACAAGAGTTTAGTTTTGTTCGATCATCCTGAATAATCAGCAGCAGACTTTATCCCTTTTCACCTGAGATTAGGGCTGCTCAATTAATCGTATTTTAATCGCAATTACGATTATGGCTTGCAACGATTACGAAAACAAACGTAATCGAAATAAAACGATTATTTTTTTATTATTACTTTTTTTTTTTTTTATTGATTATTTATTTTTATTTTTTTCAGTTGAATTAAACTTAAAGTTCACGGTAATCAACTGTTAAAAACATACTGTTCACATTTGTTTTCTCCAATAAATGGATGTTTTCAAAGTAAATGGATAATCGTTTTTAATAATCGTGAAATCAATTATTGACCCAAATAATCGAGATTATGATTTTTGCCATAATCGAGCAGCCCTACCTGAGATCAGATCAATTAAACGGCCGCCCGCTATAAATGCACTCCGCATCCGTCCCTGACTGATGCCTCTTGTTCGTGGAGGCAGTGATGTGAGTAATCACGGGGGCAGCATGTAATCTTAAGTGACAGCTTAATGACTTAGTCCTGCAGAACTCTGGCACTCGGAGCTGCGACACCTCTCTCAGCCGGCAGAGCTCCTCCTGGGTTCTATATATGGAAATCATTGACAGAAAGCCCCCAGACTTGCCCCAAGTGGCAACTTGCTGCAATAGAGACGGAAGAATGGCTTTCTCTGCGATATAAAGCGCCTTTATTTCTCTGGAATGCAGCAGCACTCGTTCCCCTGACAGGAATCTTTTCAGACGCTGTTCAGTGGCAATACAGTAGGGAAGCAGGTGGTTTAATCACCAATTTACTGGGGTAATTCTTACGAACATGAACAAATCTTTGAGATGAGGCTTAGGACTTCCAACTGCTGTCCACTTCCTACTAAGATAAATGCTCTTGTAGTTTGTAATGATGTGCAAATGAACGCCTTGCAAATGTTGTTCTCCAACACCCTTTTCTATGCATGCAAGCAACCGATATCATAGAACTGCTGCTGGTTTTAAGATAGACTTAAGAAGGACTAATTTTCCAGGGATTTGGGGTATATTAAGACTTAAAGGACAAGTGTCACACATTGTAACCATGGAAACATTGCTTGTAATTTAAATATAGCTTGTGGGTTGGATAACTTCTTAGGCTTTTAATAAGTCAGTTCTTATTTTTGTGAAACACGCATTAGACTAGATCTGTTTTACATCTGACACTGTGCTACCCCCCTCAGGCAAAAGTCACAATAACTCACGCTCAACATGGAACTACAGTTCCCATGATGCTTTTGGGGATGTTAACAGCTTTTATGCTATGAGCTACAACTAAGCCCCGTGTATAACATTTGTTACTATTTTGGTACCATTTAATTTAGGTTGAAAATAGTGCATCAGTAGTTTCTGTTTGCAACATACCTTTGGAGGTACAGAAAGCTATAACTGGATTACTTTGAAGGAAACTTAAAATAACAGGATGATTTTCAGGCAAATTCTGGGGTTGTAAGAGGCATCTTTTAACGATTCTTAGGGTGATTTATAGATGTTTGTGTGTGATGAGCATCAGCGATAAAGACATCCTCTAGATATGTAAGTCACACTAAACTCAAAAATATGCATATCATGTCTGTGTTTTTAGATCTCACTGAGTTATATGACTCACAGAACGAGATGCAAATTGCTCCAATCAGGCTCCAAGGGTTTTAAAGCACTGTAATTGCCTTTAAGAGCTGCTGCTGCTGCAGATCTTATTGGTGAGCGAGACAAATCAGCGACCAGCTACAGTAACTCATTTCCTGTTGTTTTCAGATCAGCCGCATGCACCTGCCACATCTCAGTGTCTTTTCCTCCCATCAGACCAGTATTAAAGCCTCAAATGTTTTTGAGAAACCCGCCCTATTGCTGCAGGCTCACATCCCCATCTATTAACATTTTTCTCAGAATAGTGTCTCATATCTGAACACACACCATTAGTATAACACACTCTTGCAGACTGACGGAAAGCATGCTCTCTGTGTACATACCCTAAGGCCAAAAATGTTAATGTGCTTTTATTTTGATATCTGTAATATTTTGAATATGTTCATCTTGCCAGACGTTTTAAAGAAGCCATGTTTCTCGTGAGATATCAAAGGCATTTCAGTTTTCTCCTGCTGGCCTCACTACGGTTTCACTTGGGTTTTCCGAGTAATTCTGCTTCTGAAGTAGTTTTTTCTCCCCCTCTTTCCTATCTGTCCCCCTCCCTTCTTCTGCTCCCTCTTTCTTTTGTTTATTCAGGTGTGCACACTGACTGTGGAAAGCAGGCAGATTATCAACGCAGTGTGGCACTACTTTCTTTACCTTCTTTTCATCTATAAGGAATCTGTAATGCTTAAATGCAGATAAAATGTAATCCAGAACAAAATATTGAGTGTGTTTTTGTAGAGAAGCTATCGGGGGTGTGGTCGATGCGATTGAGAGTAGCTGCGCAGAGGACAGCTGAGAGCAGGAATGTGGTCTCCTCATTATGAGGAAGAGCTACTACCACAGACTAGTAATAGGCTCTCAGACCGGGCATCTATCGGCCCCACGAGCTTTCACCTCAGCGTTGAGAAACAAGATTGTTTATGTGTAACAACACAGAGGAGAAAACAGGGAGAGTTATAGTTTTAGCATGTTTTTCATTTCCTCACGGGTCATTCACTTCTGTGCTGTCATGAAGGAGTTGCTTCGCAGGCTCGTGCTCATGATATTTTGGATTTTGAGGCAGGAAAATGTCTCATCGCTTTAGTTTTCAGTGGTGTGAGATGTACTCGGCTATTTCACTTAAGTAAAAGTAGAAATACTACTAATACTGTAAAAAATACTCTGTTACAAGTAAAAGGCCCATTTGAAATCTTAAGTAAAACTACAAAAGTATTGGTATGGAAATATACTTCAGTAAAAGTACTTATTGTGCGAGATGTCCCATTTTAGATGAATATGAAAAAAAAGTGATTACTTTTTTTGATGCCTTAAAGGTCCTATTATACTGTTTTTGATTTCTTTATTATAGGTCTCTATACAGATATATACAAAACAGGTCTCTGAAGTGTTTGGCTCCAAACACCAAACAGATCATTGCAGCATTCCCTCTGTTTCAGCCCTGTTTCCAAAGTGCTGATTCTCTGTCTGTTACTTTAGATGAAAATAAGGAGCCCCTCCCCACGCCCCTCTGAGAGAGATTTGGTTAAAAAGAACACAATGGTGCTCTAGGAGGAGATTCAGGTGACAAGGTTACCTTGGTTGGTGATTGGCTAATGGTTACACAAGCCACGAAAATCGTTCGTAAAGTGGCCAAAATCTTATCAGCTCATTTTCAGACAGGTTTTTATAGAAATGGATCAGGACAAAAAGAGAGAGAATCTTTTTTCCTGAAACTTTCAGAATCTCTTTCCACAGAGGGGACACATGTTGATGTAGAAGAGACATGAACAAGTGCATTTTGCATAATAGGTCCCCTTTAATGTATTCATCACAGCTGGTAAAGATGGAGCTAATGTAAGTACTTTACATACTAGTGCTCGATATCTCTAACCTATAGTTATACTGTATATCATAGTTTATTTATTAGTTTGTTTGTATTTCGTTTTAGCCAATAAGCTGAATCTTTAAACTAACTAGTAACTAATGTTGTCAAATATTTGTAGTGGAGTAAAAAGTACAACATTGGAGAAGTATAAAGTATCGTCAAGCAAAGTACAAGTACTCCAAAATCGTACTTAAATACAATACTTGAATGTACTTCACTTCATTACACCACTGATAGTTTTGAGTTGTCTCCTCACGGGTCATTCACTCCTGTGCTGTTATAAGGAGTTGTTTTTTAAGCTCCTTCTGGTGGTGTTTTGGATCTGTGGCAGGAAACTGTCTTGAGATTGGGCGAGACCACTTGTTTTGGTCATCCTCTTCCACCTCCTCCTCCCGTGTTTTTCAGCTTGCGAGCTGTACTTGGGAGGAGTTTCTTTCGGTGTGTGTTTACAGATCTTTGATAATTGCCAGTCCTAGCAGAGCACTCTGATAACTGTTTATCTTTATCTTTAGTGACAGCTTAAAAGGAGTGAATGCCTCCTCTGTTTCTCGGAGGAGAAGAGAGGAGAGAACCACTGATGCTGATTTCAAAGCTGTAATTAATAACTAACCATTGTTTGTTTTCCGTTTCACCACCTCCTCTACTTCAAAGAGCAACCAATATGTGCTAAGGCATCCTTTTTTCATTTAAGCTTTTATTTCCCACATTTTATGGGGGAAATGTCCTTTTGTAGTTTGGTACAAATGCTCCGCGCAACACCACAGGAAAGGATTGAAATACTTGGAGCTGCATTAAAAGTCCTGGTTTTTATTTGTCCGGTTTATTTCCCCAAAAAGGGTCATTGCTGCCCCAATATCACTTTCTGATTTCCTTATTTGATCACAACAGCACCATCTGAAGCAAAGACGAGGGATTGCATCTGCAGGTCTTTTCTAACCCTTCTAACTGCTAGATAAATACACCATATCTAATCCTGCTCCACTAAAACAGACAGGGATGTTTAAGTCTAGCTTAAGTACGTATGAGAAGAGTTTGACACTCGAATGTTTCATCATCAATCTGCTGAATGGAGAAAGTGTCTCACCTTAAAACTAAGCCTTCTTTTTTTTTTAACATACATTTTCTGTTACATACTATAACACACTTGATCTGTCTGCAGGGTGATAGAGGCGGCGAGCGCGTGCTGCAGAAGAAATGGACGACCTTCCTGAAGGCCCAGCTCCTCTGCTCCCTCCCGGACGACGGCTTCCCCTTCAACATCATCCAGGACATGTTTGTCCTGAAGCCCATGGGAGACAGCTGGGAGAGCACCGTCTTCTATGGCGTCTTCACCTCCCAATGGTAAGAAACGAGAGGAGGATCACTTAACGTTGACATACATGTGATGAATCTGAGTTATGGAGCTGTCACCGTTTATGTTTATACACAAACACACAGATACAGCTCACACACACCATCCTGAGCCAGATTTTATTTAATATCTGCACGGAAACTTGGCTAGTTGCCTTTTTCCAACTTGGCTCCTCTGAATTTCGAGCAGCTGTAAGAAGCTCAAACACAAGCCCATGCAACCCCAATGTTTAATTAATGTATCAACAAAATAAAGGTTGTAATACGGGAATCATTCAAGTGCCCACTCTCCACACAGAAGCTGCCAGGTAAAGAATGACAACTGCAGAAAGGAGGGATTAGGTGAATAAAAAGGGTTGCATTCATTGAAACAGAAGTAAAATACATGTCTTATGTTGTCACAGGTATAAAGGAGCATCAGGCAGCTCGGCAGTGTGTGCTTTCACCATGGCCCAGGTGGAGAGAGCCTTCAGCGGGCGCTACCGAGAGGTCAACAGGGAGACGCAGCAGTGGTACACCTACAACCATCCAGTGCCAGAACCACGGCCCGGGGCGGTGAGTGGAGCACGAACTACCCTGTGATAAACATGCAATTCAGTTTATTTTGGTTCAGTCTGTGCATTTGATCTTTCAACTAGCATCAGATTCTATTGAGTCACATGTTTACCGTGTCAAATATCTATTTTGTTATCACATTTACAAAAAATGTATGCTGCGGTCTCCAACAAAACATTTCTGGTTGTTACCGAGGGCTGTTTTTGGGTTGATTTAAAGCAGATGTTCTCCTTTCATTTTCCAAATCTGCTTTCTTGCTGACAGTTAACTCTTCATAAGTCCCTGGGGCAAAACAAATGCCTAAAAGCTTAAAACATGTTTACAAACTTATCTTAGTCAATGCAGCAGTTTCAAGGTCTGCTATCGTACAAAACTACGTATCTATTCTTTGTTTCCAATGATACCTCACTCCAATCTTAATGTACTTCTTAAGTAAAACCAGACACTATCTTGTCTCGTGATTTATACTTCTAGGTCTACTGGGATAAGCAGTAAACCTGGAATTCATAAGTCATATTTCATTTCTAATTTACTCCGTTACAGTGTGTAACCAACCACGCCAGGCAAATGGGTATCCAGTCGTCCTTGCACATGCCCGACAAAGTACTAAACTTCGTCAAGGACCATTTCCTGATGGACAGTGTGATCCGCAGCGCCCCCCTGCTGCTGAAACGCAACGTCCGCTACACACAGATCGCCGTGCACAAGATTCAAGGCATGGAGAGGGCCTACGACGTGCTCTTCATCGGAACAGGTGCGGCTCATTACACAACTACTTATTTATTATTTGTGGGTCTTTCCTTAAATCATCAAAAAGAAAAATAACATTACAAGGTATTCTCCCAGTATTCTCAGACTTAAACTGTGATTTCACAAAATGGCTTCCTTCCCCTACAAGCTGTCCCCTGCCTACAGTATAAGTCTCTTCTACTTGTCCCCTGTGTCTCGCAGATGATGGAAAGCTCCATAAAGCCATCAATGCCAACGATAAAATGCACATCATAGAGGAGATGATTCTGTTTCCTGAGCCTCAGCCTGTGCAACACATCGAACTCGATCCTCAGAGGGTAAATCTCACCTCCTAATACTCATCTATAATCATTGTTGTCATACTGGTTTGTGTCAGTTCATTTTTAATGTTATGTTACCTTTTCTATACGTAAACTCTCAAGTAATACAATTGCGGAGGAGCTGGATTTACCGGAGCTGGCTACAGGAATTTTCTTTCCACAGCGGCCGGTCCATTGAGTTTTCCTGGAAGCTGTAGCGAGGTCTTAGTTTCTGATCCTCCCTGGCATTTTCCCCGGAGCTGCATTTCATTACCTTCCTCTCTTTTATTACATAATGGCCTCTCCCGGGGGAGCCAAACAGCAATCTTATCTAAGATTATGTAATTCTAATATAGTTCAAGATACTTTTGTGAGTATATTCTTAGCTCCAAATAGGGATATGAGGGACAGACGTAATCCACATGATGTATATCTAATATACTGGTAGATAACATGGCCTAAATATAGTCTTTGGTTTTGGGAACAGGGTGGCGTAATGTACGTCAGCATCACGTTCATGGAGCAATTTCTGGATAATAGCACTCCAGCACAATGATACATAATGAGTTAAAAGTGAGGTTAATATAATGAAGTAAATGACAATGCTCTGTAGAGACCACTTGAGCACCGCTGCCATATGTTTTTGATCAGAATCAAAGGACTTGGCTGGCATCAAGTAAGAGAACAGCTGGCCAGAGTTAGTACTTTGTTTAGGTTTTATTCTTCTGTTTGTCTTGAGTAATTATTTTGGCATGGTTTGTCCTTTTTGAAATCAGGATAAGTAACCCAAAGCTGAGGTTCTGTTCAGCCCGTTAACCTTTGTGATGAGGAATGAGTATCACATGTGTTTGTCTCATCCGCAGGGTCTGTTGTTTGTGTCGTCAAACTCTGGGCTGGTGGAGGTTCCTGTGGCAAACTGCTCCAACTACCTGAGCTGTGGAGAGTGTGTGTTGTCCCGAGACCCCTACTGCGCCTGGACCGGGCGGCTGTGCCGGGACGTCAGGATGGCTCCACCTGACAGGTGAGCGCTCACACACAGACACAGATTTTTTCCATCTTCCTTTGCTCATTGTTTGTGTATTTCTCCATTGTGACACTATAATAGATTTAGACACAAGACTTGACCAAAGACTCCAGACTTGACTTTATCTTGCCTGAAATGGACTTCTAAATGTATCTGGCCCTACGTATTAAAACCAAAAGTATCTTTTACTTTGAGTAGTTTATTGACCAGGTGCTTTTCTTTGAATTTTTACTTTTCATAGGAGCATTTGCGCTTTTACTTAAAGGGGACCTATCATGCAAAATGCACCTTTTGATGTCTTTTATACATAAATATGTGTCCCCGGTGCGTCGGGGAACTCACTCAGTTTCAGAAAATAAAACCCTCTCTCTTTTCCTCCGTACCAAAATCTCTAAAAACGGGGCTACAACGGAGCTGATCCAGATTTGCGTCCGATATGACGTATTATCGGAAATGTAGGCTGGCTTTACGCCCACGGCCCTATCAGAAACGTTGCTATCAGAAACAATGCCCGACTGTTTTGGACTTAATATGGTCGGTGCATGTTTACATTAGCATCGCTAACACTCAGAGCTAACCTGTACTGGAGAGCATGTGTGTGAAGAAGCAGGAAATCAAAGGAACTCACCTTGTGGTATAACCGGCAAGAGAGAAAGCCTTTGAGCTCAGTACTGTTTCAGACATAATCCTTGATAATCCATGATATGGCGTTTCATCACCGCAGAATCTGCCGGTAGAATCTCCCGCATGAGCTCAGCCCCCTCCTTTTCTTTTTATCAATTTTTTTGGGTAATCTGTTTGGTATTTTGAGCAAAACACTTCATAGACATGTTTTTTATATATTTGAGACCTATGCTATTGCCTAAAAATAGCATGATAGGTCCACTTTAAAGTGAAGATTGTTAGTACTCATCTCTGCTTTGAAGTCAATTCATTTAAACTTCCAGCTTGGACAGTACATCCATCTTTTCTCGAAAGGTATTCTAGTTGAGTATTTCTTTAGGTGATTTAGTTGCAAGGTATCAATTCAATTTCCTTGCTTTTCACCAGTGCACTGCAATGCATTCAGGCGTTGACATTTCAATGGCATTTGGTTCCAAATTAAGGAATATTTGGAAAAGCTTTTTTTCATCTGTCAACATTCACATTGACTCATTTTTAAGTACAAGTAATAAAACATAATTTTCAGGTTACTTAAAAGACCCAAACAAAGTCCTAAAAATGCATGCAAAGTTCCTATTGATTTTGTTGACGAGCAAGCTTTTAAAAGAAGATTGTTTTCTTAGTCATGCTGATGGAGCTGTACTTCAGGTGAAACAATGACAGACTTACAGAGGGTTAAACGACTGCAGCAGGTTCCTCTCTTACAGCTGCCATCCCTCACACTGTTGTTTTTGTGGTGTGTGTTGTCTCAGTCACTGGCAGCAGGATGTGGAGGAGGCGGACACATCAGCGATCTGTAACCGGACGATCCCCAGCGCCAGAGCTGCCCGACCAGCCGCTTCTCGTGAGTGGGCGCTCTTTGTGTAGTGCTCTGTAATTAAAGTGTTTTTACCTACTGGACACCACAACAACACACATATTAGCTTATTTGTATGAGTGCAGGTAAAAGTAAACACTTCTCGGTGTAACTATTCACTTTAATTATCATCTTAATATGCAGTCATATATATACTGTTTAATACAGTAAATAATTCCTTATCCACAAAAATCTCTTTCTTTCTCATCTAAAAAAATAACACACAGATTCTTTATGAGGAAAATGTGTTTATTTGTTATTTTATAAAGCAAAAATAGGCCGGGCACATGAGGAAATCTGTGGCTGCTTTAAAATGACTGACAGAGTGCTCTACTTCCCCTGATAGTGTGTGATATTTTTAATTAGCACCTATGGGAAATATAAACATCTTTTAAAACTGCCGGTACCCCAGGTGGTACGATTGATGTTAAACAAAGTACAACATGTTTATTTGTGAGCTTTAAAGGTGCTAGTAGGCAGGTTGTGTTACCTCTGGATAGAGCAAGACTTGTAATGCTGTTTTGGCTCTAGCTTTTAAACAGACAAATGTGAAAAGGGTCAAGATTTGAACTACGGGTTACTGAACTGAAACTTTAGGTCATTTAAAGCTACATTGTCTCCTTTTTTCATACGTATTTATAGGTGGCTCCCAATGCAAGCTCATCACACTTCCAATCAACACTTTCAAAGTCCTGCCCTGTAAGTCGCGGTCCAACCTGGCGCAGAGGAGGTGGAGCTACAGTGACGCGGCCAGCCAGTTCCTGTACGCCACTCCAGAGGGAAACCTGGTGGTGGTGGCGCAGGCCGACAGGGTGGAGACCTACGAGTGCTGGTCCGAAGAGGAGGGTTTCCGCCAGCTGTTGGCCAACTACTGTGTGAGGGCGGAGCCTCGCCAGGAGAGCACCACTCTGATTGGTCACTCGCGCACACCGCACATTGAGCGAGAGGAGAGCATCATCCTGCCGGGCGAGGCTCGCTCGGGGCAGGTCCTCCACACCAAGACGTACTGGAACGAGCTGATCGTGGTGTGCGCCCTGCTGGCCTTCTCCCTCGTGGTCTTCTCCCTGTTCGTCATCTACAGGAACCGAGACCACATGAAGTCCATGCTGAAGCAAGGCGAGTGCCCTAACATGCAGCAGAAGAAGCCGAGGATTGTGGGAAAGCCCGCTGAGAGCTTACCCCTAAACGGTAGCACCATCCCCGTTTCCACTTCTGATCACAAGGGCTACCAGACGTTAAACGACAACTACATCTGCAGCACGCCCACGCACGAGTCCTCGCCAGACAACAGCAAGAGCTTCTCCGAGGCCTCTGACAGGCGGCCGCTCAATGTGAAGGAGAGCCACGTGGAGTATTCCCCGACCTGCCCCCGGCCCAGAGTGAGGCTAGGCTCCGAGATCAAAGACTCTATCGTATGAGAGCACAGTGTTCGCTAAAAAAAAGTTGCCCCCCTGTATCTCCATGAGGGATACAGGCCGCCGAGCAAAGGAGAGGAGACCCTGACATCCCTCTACATCACAGCACATCCTTTATTTTAGTCATCTTTTGTTCTGTGATCAATGCGGAAGTCATTTCTTTAACCATTTCCACTCCCAAACCAGAGGTTGGTCTGGTGCGATGCATAAGGCAGGCCCAGGATCAACAGTCATGGCAGCTGCTCAGAATATAACTCTTTGTCATTCTCACGGCCACTGATGTGTGTGAGGCTGGGCAATATGAGGAAGAAAAACACCAGTAACTAGAAGACTTTCTGCTGATATCAATATTTATCACCATATTACTTAATGTATGCAAGATCCAACATTAAAATGTCTACTTAATGTCCATTAAATGACATTATAAAATTATTTATGAATATTGATAGGTTTCCCAGCCTTATTTAAGTACCTGTAACACATGCCCTGCAGAAGATGTACTTCTGTTATTAGAACCAAGCTACAGCTACTTGGTCACCAAGAGTTCAGGTTTAGGAGAATATAACATTTTTTGCATATTCATTTATGATCCATCGTTATGGAAGTCAAGAGCACATTTGTTCCCTTTTTGCTGAATAAATGCCATGAGTGTCTGAGGATCAAGATGATGAGGCTGATCAGGAGAAGACGCCACATGCTCTTGGAAAAAACATTAAAAGGACTATAACTAAAAGAAAGATGATCATAAGTTATGCTCCAGGGCCTAAATACTGACATTTACCTCCTGAATGTATGTTGTTGTTCAAAGGATCATTCACACATCACCCCACCATGGACGATTAGGGACCCTGTTGCTCTACATCTCTGAGGCAGCCATGTTCTTCAGTATTAACCTGCAGGTACCATGATGGCCTCTTAAAACAAATATGGAAAAGAGACCTGACATTATTACGTCAGTCAAGGCGGACTTTACAAGCACAGAGAGCCAAGAAGAAAAAAAAAGAACGTCCACAACCCCTCCATCTTCAGGGCAGCAGCAAAATCATCATGTGCACTGTGCCAAAAAACAACTTGATTGTCTTATCTAATGCAATAGTGCCATTCTGTCATGACCACTCCATGCTTTGCGTTAGCATTGATCACTGTTGAAGAGCACATGGTGGAGGAACCAGAAGTGGGTTTCACAAAAGTGGCACTAATAATAAACAAATGTGAAGTGCACAGATGGACATTTCTCGAAGACTGTTAGCTCATGACGAACTTTTCAGACTGTGTTGAGCAAAAATAATTGACGTTCATGGAGAATCTGAACTGGGGCCAAAGGAGGAAGGTTTCTTCATGTGAACACTTGTCTCGCGGTTATCAGGTGAGAACATATTCCAGTTTTTCCTTTAGCTACCCTCAAAGGAGTTATTTGCCTTCTTACTATACACTGAAACATACAAGTACAACTAGTTTGACGAGCGCTAAAAACACAAACTGTTCATCCAAGCGCCAATAACTCAAAAATGAACAACTATTAATAACTGTCTCCGTAGTGAAGGGATGATATTTCATGTTATCTTTTCCACACTGCAGCTGCACTATGTAGTGATGTAGTTGCACAGAGCGCTGTATAGGCTCAATATAACCCCCCCGCCTCCCCAGCAGGTTACATTTCTAACATTCAAGGCGTTCCCCGCACTCAGTCAGATGTCATTGCGATGGTAATGTGAAAGCACAAGTAATCAGGGTCTTGAATACCTACAGGTTTGCACATGTCAATAAAATCAGAGTGTACTCTACTGAGAGACATGAGGTGTAGCTGCTGAGGAAAATGATTAGTAGAAATCACAGGGACCAGTGCAGCCATGACGACGAACACATTGCACCCACATAGCTTGGACTTTTGAGACTTAACAAGCAGAATTTCCCAAAGATGTAGGATGCTGATTGTGTTGTGTAAATCTGAAAGAGAAACATTTACACGGCCATAGACGATATGGCAACACATGTCTTAGAATACATCGCCAATTCACTGTATTGATCAAGTAAGCCTACAGTATATATTCCAGTATCAAACAGAATAAACCTTTTTGCTATGAACAACACTGAGCAGATGACGAAGTGTTATGTAACTGCTACAAGTTGACAAAGTAATTGCACAGCTTACTGCGCAACAGCGGTCGGTTTCCTTTTTCGTTCGATTTTGTTGTGTATATACAGTATCTGTGCTTAATATTGTGTGTTTTTCAAGGGACCTTGTGCAAGATGTGTTGTAGAGATAGTCTTTAAACTAGAGAGTGAACACTGCTGATATTTTGTTTTCATAGTGCTTTACTGCCTACTTCAGCAAACATTTCCAATCTTGCACACAAGACAGTACATTTCTTACCATGCTGTTGGATCAGCACTTGGGCTGGTTTTCATCAAGCATGTCAAAGCAGGAGGAGTATCTGTTTATATTTGTCAAACTCAATTAGAGGTGTGTGATATAGTAGGATGAGCAGCATTCACTTTTTTGCTGAGAGTCAGATGAGAAGATAGATGCTAACCTTAGCTTAACTTAGCATACAGAATGAAAATGAGGAAACGGGCTCTGTCCAAAAGTTAAAAAAACACCCAGACGTTGTGTTGAGGTTGCCAGAAAACCTCAACACAACGTCACTCCTCACGGCCAGGAACTAGCCCGTCAGATAACTCTCCGTAAAACCTCAATGCCCCACTTTCTCACAGTTTTGCAGTGATAAACACAAGGTACATTTTAGAGTGGCTGGTATGCACATTTTGCCTCGTTGAACATCATTTCCTAAATGTTCTTTCCACTGAGCCTGTTGGCTTATATTCACCATACTGTAAAGACATCAGTTGTGTCTATCTTCTCATCTTACTCTGCAAAACAAACAAATGCATGTATTTCTCAAACATTCTACCTTCTCCTTTAATCTTTTTAGCTGAGGCTAACCAAATAAACAAGAGTAAAGCCTTTTCCAACAGATGCATAACAATAATATCAGCCTCTAAGAGCCTTGGCCCAGAGCATTGTTTGACATATATATATAACGTTTCTCTGGAGACAGAAAACCCTGCTTTCAGATGCTTGGTGGATAACCTCACTGCATATTTTCAAAATGCCTTTAGATAAAGTTGCTCTGCCTTTAGCCACGTGCCACATCGAGCTCTACCCAGCAGTGACCTCACCACCGGAGATGTGGTGAAGGCCGTGATTGTAGCCCTCCGTGGGCACACTTAACTCAACAACACCACACGGGTCAACAGTAGATTTCACATGCCACCATTACCTGCAAACTATAGGACCTGGAGCTGCTCGAAATGTTGTACTATTCTGCGCATTGTCAGACGTTATACTGTGCATATAGGAAACATCTTTCTGTAGAGGTCAATATTTAAGAATTATACTATTTGACCTAATACCAGAAAAGTCAATAATGTGTCATGAATGCATATTTATTAATGACAAGCTTTTCACAAAAAAAGTCAATAATAACCTGGTGAATGACGCTTCATTTTGAGTGGCTCCTCAGTCATGCAACATACTGTACAGGACATGAATGTAGCCAACTATAACATGTTTTTGTAGAGCATCTACAGCGGTGTATTTTCCTAGGAAGGCCGCTCCAGTAGGCAATCCATTGCAACACCATATTAGGATTTTGTTCAAACGGTTCAAACTACAATGAAACGGCACAATAGAAGTAATTAATCATTTGTGCTGCACGATGTTGTGCTGCAGTAAGATGCAAGCACCGCTCCAAATCCTCCGTATCGGCTCAGCCATGAGACACGGCGGCGCTTTGCCTCAGCGTACTGAACAACATAAGCTTAGTTGACTGAATTGCTATTAGACAAATGTGGTCTTGCCTGCATGATTTCCTTTTTTATTTGTTGTGTACAAATAACATTGTGAACTGTATTTTTTGTATCATTGAGATTGTGACTGTTGTTTTTATTATATTGTACATAAAAAGCACTTTATTTTAATTTTTTAAGATAAATGAATAAAATACATGTTTTGAAAAAAGTGAGTGTATTTTAATTTGTAGTCCTTGAATTTGACATAAGGCATGTTTAAAAGTGAGTATATAGATATCTTACCAATTGTATATAAACAACACTTTACAGTGCACCAAAACATGCATTCATTTGTATGAATAATACATTTTCTATTTATATATGGTTTATTTATTTGAATATGTTATTTATGTTACATTAGCATTACCTCAATTGCATTTTTGGAGATGTTGTAATCCAATTGAATCATGCCTGAATATCTATCTACAATTAAGTAGTTCATTAAATACATTTTCTGCTCTTAATATTTCATTTGTAAAGCCTGTGTGTACATCTAAATTAGGTTATTTAAAAATGTTAGATGTATTTATTTATTTGGAACTTAATTGTATTTCCATTTCTCCATAGTGAAGTTGTGCTTGCATTAGCTGATTAGCTACAGCTGCTTCATTGTAGTTTGTGCCCCCTGTGGCTCATTGTTAAGCTGCCTGGCTGCCAGCTGCCTTGAAACGCCCCTCCACATCCATGCAGGTGTGCAGTATGGGAATGTATTTATCTGACACACGACATAACAGTGATGGCTTGAGCTCTTCTCACCCCAGTTACAGAGCATTCAGTTTGCTGAACACTGTTTCAGAGGGCAGCCCTGTCATAAACGTCAGCTGTGGGAATCAATACATTCAGCCATTTATAGACACTGTGTAGCTGCGTCCTGTGTTGAATGATGTTTACACAGTATGGACAGAGGGACATGACACTGTTTGATCTGCGTACAGCACAGGGTGTCTTTCCAGAGGTTAGTGTCACTTTGGATTTGTTAACATTAACTAGTTTCAGTCGGAGGTTAAACTAATACACATAGGTATAGACTTTTACACAATAATCCAACTTTCTAAAATCAAATAAAGCTGAAGCATGAACAAAAAGAGAGAGTAAGTAAGCCCTTCCAATATATATGGGGTCTAATTATGTCTAATAAAGATCAGTTCAGATATGTTTGACCTTCATTCTGACAAATATTAAACTCTGATCTAGAAACCACTTTCCCCATCAATTAATTGTAACCTTGAAACCTCACCCTTGTCTGCCAGCACTGTCAAAAATACATCAAGATCAAATTCCATGTTGTTTTTGATGACGAATTCACAATAATCTACTGAAATAGTGATGAGTAGCAAAACAATCTCGGGAAATGGTATAACGACAACACAAACACCTTCACTGAGTCCTCTGTCTCGACGGCTTGCATCAGGACATGTAATTATAGCCCACCTTAACAACAGCATGAACCCACAGTCATCATGAAACCTGCCTCAACATGGACGAGATGTTCTGCAGGAGACTCTGCTGAGACAGGACAGTGCACTGTGAATAAATCTCACCTTATTGATGTCCTAACACCCCTGCTGGGACAGAGATCAGCTGCCAGCAGGAATAACAACAGGCCTCTTCCCTCACACACTGCCCATGTGTGTGAAATCTCTCATGGTCTTTAGTTAAGACCCAGAGACAGTGACTCAGGTTTAATTAAAACAAAAGGTTTCTCTTTTGTCACAAACCCATTTTATTCTCTTTCTGTTCTTCTGGATCTCGCTAAATCTAAATGTATTCTCTCTCTTTTAACGCTCTGTGACAGATCCCATTTACTTTCGACACAAGCCGCTCATCGACTGTCACCGAGCATTTAATGAAGAGCAAAGACGGTAATTTACTATTCATTATTAACAAATCACTGCGCTGTGAAAAGAGCCTTTTGTTTGCATCAGCCTTGAAAACAATTACAGTCAGCCTGCATTTCATTGCATATTTCATGGCGACGCTTCGTTGATAGTGAAATTGAAAAGCAGATTTCGTTTTCACGGTCAGTGAAAGGATTGAAGATCTTCTAAATCAGGCCGAAGCCAACTTCCCGGGTCACTCACCATCTCATCTCTTCAGAATTGTCTATTCATGTGAT
Source organism: Gymnodraco acuticeps (assembly GCF_902827175.1). Classification (NCBI taxonomy): domain Eukaryota; kingdom Metazoa; phylum Chordata; class Actinopteri; order Perciformes; family Bathydraconidae; genus Gymnodraco; species Gymnodraco acuticeps. Next base: position 437,762 of record NW_022991470.1, read on the forward strand.
AGTTCATATTGTTGAATGGATGATTATGCTTCCCTCCTCTGGTAATAACCCAAAACATCTCCTAATTAAGGAGAATCTTCATCCAGAAATAGAACTGACACGTATTTCTGTTATGTAACAATGTCAGAGCGTACTATAATTAAAATTCAACCTTCTTTTCTATTCCTTTTTATATCACTTGGGGAATAGTTTAATACCTTGGGAAATATGCTTATTCATTTTCTCCCATGTCTATATGATAGATATGAAGTTACAGCCAGCAGGCATTTAGCTTAGCTTAGCATACGATTGGGCATGGTCGAAACAGCTGCCTGGCTCTGTCCAAACGTAACAAAATCCACTTATGAGTGTTCTCAAAGCTCACTAATTAACATGTTACATCAGACAAAGTGTAGAAAATGGCTATTATCCATTTTACAAGTGATAAAGTGCGGTACTATTTATTGGTAGTAACTTCCTGGGATCTCCAGACAATTAGCAGAAACCTGCAGAGGCCAAAAAAGGCACATTACCCTAAAAGTCTATATTTTTAAAGCTTTTTTTACTAATAACTGTTAAAAATGTAGCTTTGATTCAGCAGCTTTTATGTCTTTGTTGGGTGGAAGGTTCAAACTATTGCATGAACTCCAAGCACTGTGTGTACAATGTGCTTTTAGGATTGTATTTTCATATGAAACTATTTACAACCATATCGTAGCCAATCAGAGGCCAATTATTTAGCTCTAAATAACAATTATTTATTACACTTTTCATGTAGACGCATATGCATCATACTGTCAGGTGAACATGCACAGAAGAAGCAGTCATAAAAGTCTAATGATTCAATCAGCATACTGTACGGTACCGACTTCAAAGCATTGAATGATTTTATCCTTCTGTTCAATTAAACTTTTAGTGTCAATATAGAATTATATAGACATGTGGTATTAAAATGACGATTGTGCTACTAAATATTTACGAATACATCAAATGTAATTAGCATTGGGCAAAGCTGATTCAAAACGCAGCAGAGTGAGACACATTTTAGGGGGATTACAGCAATCTAATCTGTTAAAGTTGATGTATATACCTCCTTCTCCATCATGATTTAAGTATGAAGAGACGGCTCTGTGATAAACATTGTGTACACAGTGGGAGCTGGTTTTATGACATCCAGCACTCTGCTTAATTATCTAAGTGGTCGCAGCAGAGCAGTGTCACAGATTTATGCTTTTCAGAAATCATCATGACTAAAACACTGTACTGTCTTCCCCTTCAGCGCGATGATGAAACTATAATACCTGCCTGTGGTTATATTCATCGTCCATGATGAACACGATTGGCAAGTCTGGCTTTATTACATTTTCAAAAGTGTGATTCAGATGGGGGAATAATGTGATGATGAAGTGAGAAAAGGCCAAAATACAGGAGGATAGTGTTATGTAAGTGGATTTAGGATACCCTAAGGAACTAAATCCTTATCACAGCAGCAGTCTGGAGGAGGTACAATCTGGGGAATTGGGTTTCCTCACACTCAGGGACTACTTTATCCCCGGGGTCAAAATGTAGTTTTTTTAACCTTGTTTTCTAGCAGTGGACATGCAGACTCACACCTGAGCTGCAGAGCACAACCATAGAGTTACACTGTTGGGGACTGACCTCGTAACAAGGGGGTAGCATAGCTGGGTTATGTGTGTGGTGAAGTGTTGGATCTTAAAGAGAGCACCAAGGTTGGAACAAAATGTAGCTACCAGATCCATATTTGACCCTATCTTTTTGTGGTCTTTGACTTGAGTTTTTACTTGAAGACCATTTTCGATATACATTGACAGCTTCTATTTGACCTATTGTCTATACCACACAGTAGAAGCTGACTGGATTTCTAATGTGCAAATGTTTAAATATGATTTGACTTTTCTTCGATTAAATAACCGCACTCTTGCTTGCTGTGGAGTAATGTTAAGCCATATTTAACATGTAAAGCCAAGCAGCTACAGTTCATTGTTGTCCATCTTCTCCCCAATTTGCACTTTAACACTTGACTATTCAACATCATAAATAGCGTGGCATCAGCTCTGCTACAACAATGCATGTTCATGCAGCGCTGCTCCCCTATCTCAACAGATCCAGCAGAGAAGGCATAAAGAGATGAGGCTTCTTGTATGAATTTAATTAGACGAGCTGACTTGCCTTTTCTTTGCATTCTGCGTCTCTCATTACCACTGAGCTCCTCTCTTGGTCTGATGTAAGAAAACTTGCCAGAACCCACAGTCAGTCTGTTAGGCCTTATGCTGAAATTGAAGGGAGATCTAGTCCAAGCTGTAAGCAGAGTATCGTGGATGATAATGGATAAGGTTTGAATTTTCTTGAATTTAAGCAACTTGCTGATGGTGCATTTGTTCCTCATTACTATTCAGCTTTTCAGTTTCTTCCCCTGGAATCTGAGATGGAAAAAGGCTACACTGATGACTTAATTATATGCCCTGTAATCTGAGAACTGAGAAAAAACTCACTGGATTTCAGTAAGTAGACACATAGCTTATTGACTAAAAATAGGCTGAGCTGTAGCTTAAACATGTTATAAAACATCTGCAATATGCACTTTGTGCTTAAACACGACAGTCATAAAAATGTGTACTTCATGACAATGGCATGAAAGCTTTTTCACTTCAAAAGGCCTTTAAATCTTTATTTAAAACTGGCTTAACAAATAGGGGACACCCATGACCAAGCAATTGATCTGCTTTCTAAAAATATCCGATTCACTTGTTCAGTTAGAATAACATTAAAAAATACCTTGATGTGTGCTTCCCTCTAGTGGTCATACAATGCCACTGGGGTGTTTTTCTGTCTGCTGGTACACTTCTATTTACAGTCAATTTGGCAGACTCCAGTGTTACACAACCCAGACAGACAGAGGACAGATGAATCGTTTCCTAAACCACACGTTGTGTTGGCAGGATGTTATGTCTCGTGTTATTTATGGGAAATAGGACTTCAAATAAGAGATATTCTGTACAACTCTTCACTAACATTTAACCATTTAAGGAAAACTGTTACGTACTTTGTTCTCTAAGGCAGGAACATGATCATAAATCAAGCCAATTGAATATGAAACCAAACTGCAGTTGTGAAAACAGTTTTTTTAGGTTGTCTTTGTAAGGTGTCTGGCTGCCATACTGACCCTGATACTGGATGTAAGTCTCTACAGGAGCCCACTTGAATTTGTCTGCATAGTACGGTGGCCTATTATATTTCATGGGGTGTACACGACAACACATTGCAGAGGCTGACATTGATGTAAGTAGGTCATGTCATGAGCGTACTGTTCTGTACCTGCAGCACATCACAGTTGGTCCTGTAAAGTCACCATGGAGAGCTTCATTTCACAGAAAGACTGGGGGAAAAGCAGTGGCAATGATTGCTTTGCACTATTTGATTACCTTTATATTTGTATTCTTATAGATCAATATAAAACCAACATATTGTTGGCTATGTTTAAGTTGTCTCTTTTGTCAGATCATTGAGTGTATCTCCAAGCAGCTATTTTGTTATAAACTAGCATGCTAATCACACAAATTGGATAATGCAGTATTACTAGAAGGTAAAGAAAAAGTAGTTTAGCAATAATATATTTTTTTTACATCTACAAAACATTTCTTTATTTACAGATTGGAGATGTTTATATGCAGGGAAGGTCTAACATGTTTCGAGGGCCTGGGAATAATTATATTTTAAATCCGAAACTGCAATTATTCACCTTTTGTTTGTGACACTTTTCACAATGTTTTTTAAGACACTGAAAGAAAGCAAGAAGTGAAATAATCTAAATATAAAATAACATTGAGGAAGATCTAGTAATAGTTCATTTAGTGGTGATTCCTTATGTTCCCTGTCATATCACATTTAAATTACATTTCAATGTGATGCCAATTTAAAAAAATACTGCCTGATGTAACAGTCATCTATTCAATATGTTTCTACCAGTGCTAATGTGTTGTCATTTTGCTCATGGGTTTGTCTTCCTGTGCTTACATGTATGTTTTCTTTTACCAGGGACTGCAGATAAAAATGAGTCCCTAAATCAGGCAAATTCACGCGAAGGACTGAAGTGCTCATGTTAAGTGATGTGCATTGTCCCTTCTTAAATACCAATACAAAAGCTCCCAAAAGTAGTGCGTGTCATGTCAAAATATAACACCAACCATCAGAATACAAGAAAGCATGAATTAAAAAGATACATTTTATTTGAAACCTGCCGGGGACATGTTTTTACAAAAATACACAAATGTTACGTGGGTGCTTTGTGTCAACAATTGTTCATCTTTCTCCTGCTGCTTACACCACTGGTGCTCCTCTGCATGCGGCACCAACGTGGGACAACCGTTAAATTGCTCCGATATAATATCACCAAGTAAAGATAACAAATCCAACAAGCAATGTCATTTGCAATAGGGAAGAATGAAGGATCCTAGATTCTTGAGGATCGACAGAAATGACAGAACCATTCTCATAAATATCAGGAAGAATGCTGAACATGGGATGTTATTGACGCACTGAGTCGGATCTGTCTCTGAATTCTCTTCATTCTTTACTTGGACTTGGTTTCTTCTTTTCCTCCTCCGGCCCCCTTTTTATCTGCTTTCTGCTTCTCTTGCATTATTTCCGCATCCCTTGGGGAGAGAGGGACATTTAAAAAGAGAGATTTTATAAGGCAAGCTAAATGGTAACACACAGGTACACATAGCTATTGGTTATCTGGCAAGGATTATACAGCAACAAATAAAACAGCTTGCTTTTTTTAATACAAAAAAATGCTGTACGGTTATTTTTTGCAGCACTGGATCTGTATTCTTCCGTATGGGAATGTTTCAAGAAATTGAATTATCTGACAAAAAATACATAACTGCATGAACTAGTCAACAACATTCAAGGCATGATCAAACACATCAAAGTCAGCTTTATTGTCAAAATTACTACATGTGTTATACATCCAGAAATCTCGAGATACCGTTTCCCGCAGTCCCACAGTGTGACATACATAAAACAAAACGGGCCAAGATAAACGGGGTATACAATAAAAATGTTGCGTGTGGTGCTGCAAAAATCTATATCTTGTGTTTGTGTTCATTTTTAACGCATGCAGACCTTACCTCTGCTTCCGGGCCGCGGCAGACAGCCCATCATCGGCCTTCTTCCCTTTGTCACCACCTTTTTTGGCATTCTTTGCACGTGCAAGCTCACGTTGGTTACCTCCTGCATGTCATGCAAAAGAAAGAAAGAAAACAATGTAATACAACAACAGGCACTTTGATGAGCAACACATCAGGTATGTCAGCTACACCCTTTAAACACCTCTATTACTCAAGAACCCAAAAAGTAACAACTTGAAAAGCAGTTGTGTAAAGTCACAAGTACACTTAAGTACAATTTTGAGCTATTTTGTACTTCTAACCCACTACAATTCAGGGAGGTTAATAGTGTACTTTTACGCTACTACACTTAGTTTAAACCTTTAGTTACTTTTCAGATTGGGATTAATAATGTGAAATATAATCAACACTTAAATAAAACTCTAGTTACACCAAATGCTACCCTGCAGTGTACACAATTCAAATTAGATCCCCGTTTAACAGCTGTGATAAACACAATAATGCATCACTAATTATAATAGAAACATATGATATATATATATATTATAATAAAATAGGCCAATCTGCATAAATAGTACTTTTACTTTCGGTACTTTAAGTATATTTTGATGCCAAAACGTACTTGTACACTTGTACTTTGCGTAACATTTGCAATGCAGGACTTTTACTTGTAACAGAGTATTCCAAGACTCTGGTATTTTTAATAGTACTTAAAGTACAATATATATAGATACTTCTTCCACCTCTGTTAAAAGGGCTTTCTCTTAATGTCTACATTTAAAGAGACAGACCGTCAGTAACAGAAAATGGTGCAAAACGTGCAGCCGACGTGGCAAGGAGGCACTCTGGAGCTGCTTCAGAACAACAGAGGACATCATATCACGGTGTGTCCAATCGGTTATTTAAAGATGGTAAATAAAGACACAGACGTGTTAAAGGACACTAAAATTATGAAAATAGCTTCTACAAGCCGCGAAAACAACAGCTGTACGTGTTATGTTTCTGCTGGGGTCGCAGGCCTAGGCTCAGACTAACGCAAGAGCCTGACAATACACCACCTATCGATGTTGACAAATGCAAAACGCACATAGTTAAAATAAACACCTACTTGACACTCAGCATAAACCCGTGCACTCTAAGTAACCCCTTAACAGCCAGCACATGCGTAAATAACAACCCATACTGGCGTGAATTCCGAGAAATAACTTTACGTCATTTGCAGCAAATAGACGGAGCCCAGGACAACGGCGGCCATGGCTAACGAGCGGAAAAGATAACAACAGACTACATTGAACCCAGTTAAGTGCACGAATGCCTTACAGTCCGAATATATTTCGATACCCACTGGTCATTTTGGTAATCCTCGCTTCTGTCGCCCAAAATCCAAGTTTTTCTTCTCGTGGCTCCAGCCGCTTTTCTGCTTTCGTTGCACCTCGGAGGCTGCCACGTTCTCGCGAGATGTCAGTGCGAAACTATAACATTCCGTCTCTCTCACACACAGACTGCACTGCGCATGCGCTAGTAATTCATCAATGCAGCCCACTATCAAATAGTTAAATATTTAAAGCCTTTGTTTACACAGAGCAGGTGGTAGAAGTACTCGGATATTGTACTTAAGTAAAAGTAGAAGTACCAGAGTTTAGGAATACAAGTAAAAGTTCTGCATAGCAAATGTTACTCAAGTAAAAGGACAAAAGTATAGGCATCAAAACAACAGTGTACTTAAAGTACCGAAAGTACTCGTTATGCTGATAGGCCCATTTCAGAATAATATATCATATGTTTTGATTATTATTATTCATGCGTTAATGTGTTATCACAGCTTGAAAAGGTGGAGCTTTTAAGTCCTTTGTGGTGTTACTAAAGTGTTATTTAAGTGTTGATGATATGTCACATTAATCCAAATCTGCAAAGTAACTAAATGTATTAAATAAATGTAGTGGAGTAAAAGTACACTATTTAGGCTACCTCTGCATTTTAGTGGGGTAGAAGTACCAAGTAGCACACAAATAAAATACTTAAGTAAAGAACAAGTAGCTTAAAATTGTACTTTAGTACGATACTTAGTTACTTTCCACCACTGCCTTTACATGTATTATACTGCATTTATAAGTAAGAGCCAGAATTCGACATTAGTTGTACAACCTTTCAAATGGGAAGGCATGCATCCAAAAATGTATTAATTTAAGCCTTTCCTAATATTTTCACAAGGGGTTTAATAAACACTTCCTTACTGTGTGGTTACTTCTACTTTAGATACAATACTTTAGCCAAGTAGCTACTGCATTAACCTGACATATAGAAGATTTCAGTGGTTAAGATGCAGATTCAGAATGTACTCACAAAATGTCATAATTTCAATGGTATGTGTTGTAACCATATACAGTCTATGGTTGTAACTTGGCTAACGAGGTGCTTAACTATTATTATTTAAATTGTTTACCCAAACAGAAAAAATACTTTGGCATACTTTCATACTTTCCCTTATAGGGAAAACTTTGTTTTCTTCCAGCTGTAGCATGCAATGTGAAGAATGAACTTTAAAACTCAGCTAATTTCTCGAAGAATCAAATCAAATCAAGTTTTATTTATATAGCACATTTATAAACGATTTTTGGTCGAGCCAAAGTGCTGTACATATAATAAAAATAGCCTACAGTAGAGACACTTTACAGCAAATACAACAGCACAGATTGTTCAGAATATCAGTATGAGAAAAACGACACCCTCTATCCTTAGACCCTCACATCGTACAAGGAAAAACTTCCAGAGAAAACCCACAGTACGAAAGTACTCATCGGTGGATTGGAAGTGTTATTATAGGCCTGTACAGTCTGAGGCTTTGATTGAAGGACATGAGGCCTGGTATTGTCCGTCTATCCGGGTCAATGCCAGGATGGAAACACAGAGACATGCACAGGAGCCAGCATGTCTTCTCTGTGCACAATCCCTCTGTGTAAAAATGTACTTCATATTATTTGTCATTCAATTTGTTGCACACTTTGTTCCTTGGATGTCTAAAATCGTTTCCTCTGTTAATGGCATAGGCTACAATAGGCAACGTTTTACTATAAAAGCTCAGTTCCAACAATGAGACATTAACTTCAAATACATCCACAGCTATCTCTTACGAAAAGCTTACTGCAAATTAGCCAGCAGGTGGCAGACTCAGCTAATGTGCATTTTGAAATAAAAGCAGTCAGACTACTCTCTACAATACCTTTGTCGAAACAGAGGCTAAACATTTACTAATTTTACAATCAAATGCTTAAATAGACATATAACATGTCAAATACTTCAGCAACCTACTGTTGTTTATTAAATTAGACAAAACTCGCACTCGATTGTATAACTGTAAAATAAAATTGCTTGCAGTCATTAATTGGACATCATGGTGTTGTCTAACAGTCTGACCCATCTCCATAATAAGATTCCTCTGATAGTATTGAATTATAGCCCTGGGTTAGAGTGCAACATGGAATTTTCCTAATTGTTTAATTTACTGCAATAAGAAAACCACATGCTGTTTTCCTTGCCGTTTTGGTTGGGTGATTTTATGAACTGTCTGGCAATTAAATAAATGCTTGAGTCATGTCTGCTCAAAACTAAACTCCTACCCAGACACTGAGACTTTAAATAGAAGGCCATCCATGCACATCATGACGCAACGCTATACTCTCTGTTTCTAAAACGTATTGTATACAATCTATCTATTATTTCAACTGTATTTTTTTTATTCTTAATTTCTGTTCCTCACTTTTACATTGCTTTGCCTATTGCTTTATTTCCTCTTAATGTTTTTTATGCACAAAAGGCTGAGTCATTGTAAGTGAAAACCTACACGGCAATACATATTTTTTAGAAGAAAACTTAGCTGAACCTGCATCATGCCACAATCAAACAACTGCATAAGGAGAGTTTTCCAACTCTACACTAATGGGAACACCTCTGTTGTGCAGCTATATAACATTTCTTTACATGCAAAGATATATTTCAAACGAATCAGCCAAACATTATTTTGGGAATAATTGGAAACATAAATTCATTGTTGCGATATGATAATAACTATCCTATAAAGTCTACACATTGCATCCCCATTTAAATATGCACTTTTTGGTTGAAACGAGCTGAAGGAGGAGAAGGAAGACAGGGCCTGGTTTCTTTCTGAAATAGGAATACTGTATTTTTAGGACATAATTACTGTTTGAATACAATAAGCCATCAAACTACAGCTGTGATTGTCTAGCCAGCTGTCTATAGGTGAAGAGCCAGGTCTTCTTTGAATTTAATTATGTGCTGTAAGTTTGCTCTGCTCTGCAGCCTTCAGGTTTTTAGTTCTTGATGGATGGCCAAACACAGACTATAGCTGAGAGCCCTAAAGCGTACTGACATTACTCAGGTCAAACATAATGAGCAATCAATTTGAAATGTCCTTTTGTCAGTGGTCACATGTCACTGTCAGGAATACACTAAACACATTACCAGTAAAGGACAATGTTTATTCCTTTGCTGATTTATGGGCTTATATACAGTATATATATATATATATATATATATACAGTATATATACAGTATATATATATGTATTTGCACACATTTAATCTGGCAAAAAGCATGAAGCTCAGACTGCTGTATTAAGTTAGGAATGTATTGCATACTCGAGTCCACAGGGTATTTGTATGTGTTAATTTGAGGACATACTTAATAGGCATCATCATTACCCTGAATTATTTATAAGGACCAAACCCAATCAACACTCAAACTCATATATGGGCTGTTCTAAAGGGCAAGTAAAAACAACACGTTTTGTAGTTTAATTGGAGGAATTATTAAATATTTAACTCAATTATTAAAAATCCAAAGCAATTCTAGCCTCTTTGTGAAGCTGCACAAAGCTCAATGCTAAAATAGTGTCTAAAAGCACTATCTGCTATGATTAACAAAATATTTGGACCATTTGTAGGAGTGCTATTCACATCACCGATATCTGTCCAAAAACACTGACAGCTGTAGTATAGTCCCTTCCTGATTAGACTGAGTTGAATATTAAGATGTCTATAGCATCCCATCATACATAGATAAAGTTGCGCATTACTTGGAGAAACAAACCATACAAATGGTATGTACAGTAAGAATATAAGATGTCACTGACATGAAAGCAATATTATAATATGTGTATTTTATTCTTACATACCGTTTTATATGGTTTGTTATATTGTGCATCTATATCTGTGTAAATACAGTGATCTTATAGACATCTTAATATTCCATTTCAATTGGCAGTCCCTTATAAGTCCTGATTCCCTCTAATTGTTTGCACATGAAGTTAAATCATCTTAAAATGTTTCCAGAGAGGAAATATGTTGTTATGTATCCTGGCACATCCATCACGAATGGACTCCTCCCAAAGTGAGAACTTGTAAACAGAATAAGGAACACCACAGTAAATCGAATGGATACAGAGCAATGGCTTTTTCATGTCACTTGCGTGCTGGAGCATGGAGACGTTAACAGGGTGTAGAACAGCGTGTCAAACACTGTGGTCAGTTTATTGGGCTGCTGGCGACACACAGGACGGCCCAGGATGTCTGCCTTCCACTTGTTTTCCCCACAGCTGCTTTCAGTGACAGCATCCTGCTTAAAGCAAACTATTTCTGTCTCCAAGTGCAATTATCACCACCTGGTAATGTTGACAATGTTGACTGCTTCTGCTTCGACAAAGCCTCTGAATGTTAATGCTGCCCTTGTGTGACTGCTGCTGCAGCTCAGCTCAGTTGCCAGTCATGTCTGCAATTTAATCAAATGGAGATGATGGGGAGAAAAACTTTTTAATCTAATTGAACAGCAGGAGTCCAGACAGGCTTTCAGTTTGGGCCTTAAATGTGTGTACATGTTTCACTATTAAGTAAGGAGTTTGGGGATAAGAATATTAAAGTATCAGCAGTACAATATGAGCTTTGCTTCTTTTAGGGGTTATTGTGTTTGGACTGCCTCTTTATTCACTCCCACAAAACAGATGATTCATAGAGGATGATGTGACGAAAGGACAACCACGATTAATTTCTCTTCTAACATTTCATTGCACCGTCTTCATGCATTGGCAACACAGTTTGGAGAGATCTTTGCTAACGTGGATTATGAAGTGGTGGAGGCACTGATGTGTGGTATCATAAACTTAGTGTGACAAGCTGAACGTATTGTGCATTCCTCTCTGTCTCATTTCACCGCTGTCATCCATCACGCTGCCAGAGTCCTGCCTGCTGTCATGAATGATTGATGGGACTTGCTGATCCCGCCTTCTGCATCGCCTTAATGTCCCTCGTGTCCTGATTGTTGGAGCTAATTTTGACATGTGCTTGTAAAATCATTATGTTGTCCATGCGTGTGTTGCAATGCAAACTACTGTACATGTAGTATTCTTCTCTGAAAACGTCTATTTTCTCACTGCAACGCAACTGAAATGTACCTCTTTAAATAAAGCGACTGCATATTCTAACCAAGCGTATGTGTTAATGGTTTTACATGTGAGGGCCCGGGTTACAAGGGTTACATGTTAAGTCTTTGGCTATACTCAGATGTGCATCGCCAAATCTGTGAAGTGATTGTGGTAGAACTTTACTCTATGACAGGGAGGTTATTTTATATTTTAGTTTGATCATTTTTCGGTGTTGCACCTTGTACAGTAGATGGTCCCTGCAGATAGAAGCTGTGCAGCTCGGAGGACGGCGTGGATCGGGTTAACATTTTTTTATTTTAATTTAATTTATTTTTGTCTTTGATTATAGGATATATAATTCAGGTCTACACTCCAATGCAAGGAAGGCTATTCCATTTTTTGGTTTATTTAAAAACAATTTTAAATGTTACAAATGTAAATGTTGTAACCATTTTAAACGGTTAAATGTTTAAATTATGAAATGTTAAGATAAAACCTTTTTTCTAATTATTTATTTTATTTATTCATTCATTTTTAACTAATAGTTATTGTCTGCTATACGTTCCAATGCAGTAGATGGCAGTGTGGTTTGCTTTGCGCTCCTCCGATAATAAACTAAGAAGCAGCAGAGGAAGAAGACCCTCCTCCTGTCCCATGTCCTCATTGTCCTGCTCCAGCCTTTTCTCTTCGCATATTTCTTGCAGGTACAGTACTTTAAACAAGCTTCAAAGCAATTTTACTTAAGTACAGAACTTGAGTAAATGTACTTAGTTACTTCCCACCTCTGGTTACTATCAGCTATTCAGTTGTTGTTGAGAGATTTGAATCTTGACCAAATCGGTGGACTGACAGACAAACCTTACTATTCAGAAACTCCACGGTTTTAAATTGGCTGCTTTAAGCTGGCAATGCTGTTGAAGTTGAACAACAAGAGCCCTCATTGTTTGGTTGTTGCTGTACATCTGATATAACTAATACAACAAAATGCTGTATGATGCTTAGCCAAAGAATTATCCAGTTTGCTTTGCAGAGTTGAATATTTATACTTAACTGTATACAATCATATTTCTTAATCTGTGCATGGTGGGTAGAGTCAGATTAGCACAAGTGAAGTACAAAATAAGGACACAGAAACAGTGGCTCATGAACAAAAGGATTTCCACTAAAGGGATATTGGGATCATAGTATGTTAAAGCGTTTGATACCGTCGATCATCGCATCTTGAAGCAGAGGCTTGTCAGTATTGGCATATCCAGCCATGCAGTGGGGTGGTTTGTGAACTCTCTGAAAGGTCCCAATGTGTTCAGTTTGATGGGCTGTCTTCTGAGTGGTTAAACATTACTAATGGTGTTCCTCAAGGTTCTGTTTTAGGTCCACTTTTATTCTCCATATATATCAATAGTTTAGGTGAAAATGTCGATGGAACAACCTTACATTTTTATGCGGACTATACCGTGATGTACTGTGCAGGTCCCTCCATTAAGGAGGCTGTTGTTGTGGCGTGTGGCGCAGTGGGTAGAGCCTTGGTGTTAGGATCAGGGGGGTCACAGGTTCAAACCCCACTGCAGTCAGCATGTCGTTGTGTCCCTGGGCAAGACACTTCACCCCAAATTGCTCCTGTGGGGATTGTCCACAGTATTGAGTATGTAAGTCGCTTTGGATAAAAGCGTCTAACAAGTAACATGTAATGTAATGTTGTTGAATTGCAAGCTGTTTTTAACATTATTCAGACTCAGCTCTCTGAACTAAAGCTTTTTTTAAAAGTTGATAAAACCAAGGTAATGCTCTTTTCAAAAGCTAAAAAGACACCAGAGCCTGTTTTAGATATTGTAACTACGCAAGGAATCAAACTTGAAGTGGTTACCTGTTACAAATACCTTGGTATCTGGCTTGATGATTGTCTTACTTTTAAACTTCATGTCAATAACCTGCTTAAAAAGCTGAGGGTTAGGCGAGGTTTCTTTTTCAGAAACAAGTCCTGTTTCTCGCTTGAGGCCAGGAAAAGGCTAGTCACTGTGACCTTTTTACCTGTACTGGACTATGGTGATTTGATCTATATGAATGCACCTGCCAATCACCTGATCAAGTTAGATGCTGCGTATGCTGAGATTTGTGCACAGACTTAAGTCTGAGATCCGGCGCAGACTTAAAACTCATCTCTTTCGACTCCACTTCGAGCGATATAATTACTAACAAAGAATTGCTAACAAAGCACTTATATACTAATAAAGGACTGGCTTATCTAAAGCCAGTTGAGTAGCACTTGAAATGTAGCTCTATGAAACCTGATGTACTTATATGATTCTGTTTTCTTTAAGTTTGTATCTTGTTGGTCGAATGCACTTATTGTAAGTCGCTTTGGATAAAAGCGTCAGCTAAATGTAATGTAATGTGACAAACTGTAAAGCATTAACGCATCACTGTACCCTGTATGCAAGGGCAGGTTTGCCTTCGCTAACTGTACGGAGGCTCAGTCACTGGTACATTTTTATATACAAAGCCATGTTAGGGAAACTTCCATCCTACATCTGCTCCCTGATCTCACGGAAAATTGTAAGTGGCTACTGCCTGAGATCGCATGCTGTGGTTTTATTAAATGTGCCAACTGCTAGGACTGTCTTAGGGAAGATAGCTTTTAGATGTGCAGCTCCTCTGTCTTGGAATAGTCTGCAATTGAAATGGAAACTGAGCAATCTGGTGCCTCTAAATGTTTTTAAAGCTCGGTTGGATGCTACTCAATCGGAAGCTGTTGGTACCTGCTCATGTGGATAGTTATTGTAAATTGTAATCTCTCTGTAATGATGCTGTAAGATGTCCTTTTGTTGTTCTGTTGTTTTATGTTTTTATGTTTCATGTGGAACCTACTTGAGCAGGTCTCCCTTGAAAAAGAGATCAATGATCCCAAGGGATACACCTGGATAAATAAAGGCTTGAAATGAAATGAAATGAAATCTTACCAATAAAACAAAAATAAAATAGGAATGTTCTCATAGCTTGTGGCCCAACATTAGTTTTCAGTTCAGTCAGACAACTCACGTGTTTCTTAATATGTGTATTATAAGCAGCATATAGTTTGAGTTTGGCGTCTAGGCTCGGGCCTCATCACTCCACAGATTTACAAAGAACATTGAGTGATGATTAGATAACTATCCCCCGAGCCTACAGGTGGAAGCTGGGGTGGTGGTGGGGCAGGCGAGCAGCAGCAACATGAAACACAGCATGAACATGCACGCAGCAATAGCAAGTGAACACAGCAGCAGCAGCATAGCGAGGCAGAGGCAGGAAGAGCTGGCAGCTTAAATAGAGCGGCATGTTTAGGAGAATGTGTTTGGTTGGTTGTAAGAGGGACGAGGTGCGTCACGTGTTAATGTATCATTGGTGCTCGAGTTGACTGCCTGAACTAGCTCGCAGGCTTCGCCCCATTTATGGCCCTTTAAACTTAAAGGGATGCCGTTTGCAGTGGATCAGAGTTCAGAGTTGTCAGATTGGATGCAGTTATATTGCAAGCTTGTTCTCCCTCAGTAATACATTTGTAGATTTGCACATATGTGATCTAATGACTGCATGAAATAAAGTAAATAATATACAACAAGAATTGAATAGAAGTTTCAGACACACTATTTCTTAGGTTAGGCTATTTTCTTCCGCTCTCATGGGTCTCATCCTCTATATTATGCAATGCAGTGCTTCATTTCACCTGTCCTTTGTCCTCCTCTGCTGAACAAAACGCCTTCAACAATACAAACACGGTTTGCTTTGTGGGAGAGAACATTGAAGTGGGTTAACGTGTCACATTGTTGGGGGAAATGCGGCATGTTTGCCTGTGTGTTGGCTCCTAATCGGCTTGGTGTGTAGGGAAATCCATGACAAGATAAAGATATAGGCTGGTGGAGAATGGGTGCATATTCTAAAGGGAGTTATTGATTACATAGGAACATGTCTACAGCTCTTATCTTACTTCAGTTTCATGATGTGATCTTCTTTTTAGGCTTTCAGTTAACTAAAGACATAGTCCTTTATTTTGTCTTCTCTTTAGTATAGCTGAAACATCCAAGTTTTGTGTTTCAGAATTACAAACACATTTTAGAGTCCATCTGTTTCTTGCACTGATTAAAAAGGGAGCTGGAGGAGGGAGGTGTTGCTGTTTTGGGGCGTTGTACCCAGACAAAATGATCTTCTCCTAATCTTCTTTAGTATTTTCACTTCCTCTCTCGCATCATTTAGAGGCCATGTCCGTAGAGCAATTGTTTCACCTTTTATCTGAGGTAAAAAGGCTTTGCCTGAAGGAAGCTATATCAAAAGTCATTTGGGGACAAAAGAAGATACGTCAGTGTCAAGGTAATTTCTCCTGGAGTGCAGATGTTGCACCGGTTGACCCTGAGCCGTGGAAACACTGAGTACAAGCCAGCAGGTGTGGAGATCAGGTTGGGTTGAATTTCACTGACAGGACTATGGAGGTAACCCACTGAAAGCACAGAGGCCATTTCAGTCAGGTGCAAGAGAACAAAGGAAATATGTGATGTGAGGCTCGGTAAAAAAGCAAATAAGTGGTACACACATGAATTGAGTCAGCTCAATAATGCCAAATCAACATAAGAATCGTCAATATTTTAAATGAAGAGTCAGATGTTTTTTTTGCATTTGTACCTTAACCTTTTATCAGTGCAGTCACAAACAAAATGCCTATGATAAGAGCTGCAGGAAAAGACTTACACATTTAGCTGATTTACACATTTCCTTATGAAAACGTCAGATTGTGACACTGCTGTGTTGCGGTGTGCATCTGAACTTTACAACTTGTCCTCTGATAAAGCTTAACTGAATGTTCTTTCACATGGCGCGGAACAAAAGCATTCACCCAAGGGGAAAATTATGATTTTATTTTGCTAAATTTACCCCAGACATACACTCTGTCTTCCTCTGCATTTGTATCCTTCTTAAGGTCACTTGTAACCCGCCTTTAAACTGCACGAAATGAAGGAAAGTGATAAATCAAGTGTAAAACCAACAGGCTGTTGTTAGAAGAAGTCCTTGGCATTGCATCTGTGATTCTGAAAAACATTTATACTAAAAAGAACAAAGCTTCCAGATGAATCCTGAAATATGTTACATGTATTTTCACTGCCAACGTGGTCAAAATGGGCTTACGTCAAACTGGTCTCATTACGATATGAAATGAAATCATGACATTGTCCAGATGATGTGTATTTCAAATGGTTGCCAAGGTAACAGCCCTTTCTCTGCTAATGCATGATGTCCAGAATATAGGGAAGAGTTGATAACAGTGGCTGGTGTGCTGGATCAAACCAAGTGTATCTGACAAGGTTGCTTAGTCAAATGGATTTGTGCAAAGGGGATAATTGGATCAGGTCACAAAAGTAGACACAAAAATCCTCAACCGTAAAAAAAAACAGTTGAAAGATGGATTTTATTTGAGCATTTTTTGTCTCTTTTGTCATCTCTGTCTCTTCGCCCTCCTGCTGTGCATGAGCTCACCACTTTCTGCTGGCTGACTCATCCTGGTTGTTTCCAGGCGATCTGAATGACGCCCCCCCCCCCCCCCCCTCACTCTGCACGTAGAGTACAGAGAGACACTCCATCTCTGTGAAATCTAGAGGAAGAGCACTGAAACACTCTGTATGCGTGAGACGCTACTGATTCATCTGAGCTCATCAGTGCGTCAAAGTGCAGACATCTCTCCTGGAAAGCATTCATACTGTTGTTTGAGTATGAGACATGATAAATGACACATTTTATGGGTAAAAAAAAAAAAAAGAGAGCTTAAAAAATTCATTCAAATCTACTTCTTTTTTCACTTTCACACATTTTTTTAATTCGTTAACTGAAGTTACAGAAATTGATAGACGACACAATTATTTTTCATCATAGGTAGAGTCAGCAACTACAGAGAACGTTTTGTGGTATTTAAAATCAACACCCCAAACTATTTCAACCATCTTCCCAGCTAGAAATGTTTGGTTCTAAAAACATTCTGAGAATGTTACATTCATTTTTCTAGGAATGTTTTCAGCGGGAAGTTTTTGTTTGGTTTCCAGAATGTTCTTCTGAAAGGTAGGATAACGTTCTCTAAAAACATTCTTAAAATGTTTTTGATAACATTGTTAGAACATTATGCCCTACTGTTCTTAAAATGTTTTCAGCTGCAAGTTAGATTTGTTTATCTTGCCAGAATGTTATTATTTTAGAGAAGGATAACATGCTTTATGTTTAAAACATTAGGCAAATGTTCTGTGGTAACAATTTACTAAAATATGTTTACATTATTTGAACATAAAGACATAATATTCCTGTAATTGTTCAACTCAAAATTCCTGGGTAAGTGGACTGACCACTGTGGTCATTAGGATGATTATGATAGTTTACTTAACTATTGGAATTTGACTATTAACACATGTAAAAGGATGACTCGGAATCAGCTGGTGAGTGTAACATTTGTTTATTAGAAAAGGGGAGCTGGGAGTGGAGGTTGGTTATGGCGGCAGTGGGAAACAGTTGTTCCAGGGTGGGTAGAGAGGCCTGGCTGGTCTTGGGAGCAGGGGCGGTTCTAGGGGGGCCAGTGCCCCCCTAACACTGACCTCTGACCCCCCTGTGGCCCCCCTAACAATGAAACGTTTTTTTTTGTTTTTTTTTAATGTATATTTTCTGGTACTCGGTTTGCCAAAAACTGCGGTTTTTGGCAAACCGAGTACCAGAAAATATACATTAAAAAAAATGTTGTTGCTGTAATGTGAGATTGTGCAAACACCCTTATGTAAAGTAGAGATGTAACTGTTCATTGCCTTTATTTTTATATAAATATGGTGTTAGTGCAAACATTGCACTATAACTTAAGCTGAAGCTAACAGTAATAACTATAAGATCTATCTGAAATAAATAAGTGTACTGAAACAAATACCAATAACTGTATTGCATCGTTTTCTTATGCGCAATTACTTCATACTGTCTAGTTCTCTTTTTCGTCCTGCATTTATTGTGCCCCCCTCAGAAAATAACTGCCCCCCCCAGTCAAATTGGTCTAGAACCGCCACTGCTTGGGAGTGTGGAAGGCCTTGGATTCCTCCTGGGAGAGACACAAAAATGAGTGTGAGGCAAAAGCAGGCAAAGTTGTCAATGGATATGCTGGTAAAAAGCTAGAGCGGCACGCAACAAACCGTTCACGCAGGGTCGGCGTCATGGGGGGTCATTCGCGGGCCATGCCCCCCCAAATGAGTCACTGTGCCCCCCCAACGCAGGGTTGGCAAGCCTTGCCACTTTGCCGTTTTTTTCTTTTTTTAATCATATAAGTGAAAACGTTTCCACTAAAGGTTTTTTGTGTGAAATACATCAGAAATAAAGAATACAAATATAAAACACAGCCTGAGGTGTGCTCATTGCTGCTCTCTGATTGGTGTGTTGCTTGACCAATGACCCCCGACCTTTTTTTTGTTATCATTACGTGGCTGTGTGTTTAGATGAAAGCCCAGTGGCGATCTGTTCATCTGTTATACTGATTATACAGTAAAGCCATCGAAAATAATATGATATACAGTAGCCTACAGTATAAGTACATGGGTCTCTGTGTTTCATTCAAGCTCGGCTCTGTGTGTGTGTGGCACGAGCGCATTTTGTGAGTGCGCGAGCGGTAACGTGGAATGTTGTTAGCATCTGGTTAGCTAGCTATGCTAACGGATATAAAGGGCTGTTTCTACACCAAGGTGGAGGAGAATCCTCCCCTGTCAGACTGAGAGGATCTTATAACGTCAGCTCAGTGAGGTAAGGACTCTCTCAGTGTTTAGATAGTTCACTTTAGTGTAAGTTATCTCAGTGGGTCTCAAACGGTTTGGTCACCATTTATGTAAGTATTTTCGAGGAATACCTTTATATGATCATTATAGTTATTAAAGAGAGAATAAATGAAAAACGGGTATGAAATACTATAGGACAGTAACACAAGAATAGTTTAAAAGGGGAATGATTAGTAAAATATCCATAAAGAAAAAGTAAATCTGTGTACAGTTCTGTTTCATATGGATGCTGAGAGATGTAGGCTATCCATAGATCTCTTCATGTTGCTCTCAAAGTGCACCAGATTGATGTATTTAACTTCAATATTTTAAAAATAATCTTCCCGGGGCAGCATGCCCCCAGACCCTCCTAGAGGAGGTTAGGTCCACCCCCACCTAAAACATGTTCACATGGATAGGATACTAAATACATTTGCACACTTTTTATATGGTGGCCTATGTCCATATCAAATCAAATCAAGTTTAGTTTTATTTATATAGCACATTTTTCAATGATTTTTGGTTGAGCCAAAGTGCTGTACATATAATAAAAAATAACCTACAGTAAAGACACTTTACAGCAAATACAACAGCACAGTTTGTGCAGAATATCAGTATGAGAAAACGACACCCTGTCCTTATATGTTTCTGTTTTGGTGGTCGTGCCACAACCGTGCATGTATGCACAAGTCATAGGGGCGCTATACAATAGCACTACACCCCTGCAATGTGTGTGAAAGACAATAGACTTTACAGCATGTTTTTTGAAATTGAAGTTGCGTTGGTGTTTGTGTGTTGGTTGTTGACGGCAGTGTGTGCCCCCCCTTGGTAAATGTTTGCCCCCCCATTCGATTTGTTCTAGAGCCGACCCTGCGTTCACGGCAACAATCCGGCAGGGAATGAGTGCAGGCTGCAGGCTTTCATAGTGTGGCTGATGAGCAGGTTGCAGGTGTGGTTGATTGGAGATTGCTCCCAGCCGTGTAGAGCAGACCAGCAGGCAGGTGGGGGGGGGCACTAACCCACTAACAGGGGTTTCAGGGACGGGCAGTGATAGTCGGTCCGTTCTTTTATATGTCTGTCTTTGGTTTTCTAAGTGTTATTCGATCCATATGACCATAGAGATATGTGCATAAACAACAAAAACACTTGGGGTATAATGTTCGAACAATGTTATCACCAAACATTTTAAGAATGTTTTTAGAGAACGTTATCCTACCTTTCAGAAGTACGTTCTAGGAACCAAAATAAAACTTCTCGATGAAACATTCCTAGAACAATGAATGGTAACATTCTCAGAATGTTTTTAGAACCAACAATGTCTAGCTGGGAACTCAGACATGCGCAAACGTGCAATATCATGAATTACCTGCTTGTTTTTTTGTGGTGACATCAGATTTGTTTTAAACATCTTTTCAAACAAATGCAACAAGTTTGTTTTTTAAAGCGCACTACAAATAAATCTGATGTTGACCATGACTCTGTTAATATTTCGCATCACAGGAACATTTTATAAAAAAAGAATAACCTCCGGAAAACATTATCCAAATGTTGCTTTCAAAATGTTCTTCTTTGGTTTTCTTGTAACATTGAGGGAATGTTTTATAAAGAACATCTGTAATGTGTTACCCAGCAACGTCCAAAACACATCCTTAGAATGTTGCAGGCAAAACGTTCCACCTTCGTTAACATATCACATTAAAGGAACGTTTTATAAATAAACTTTCTGTCATCTCAGGCCTCAATAACATCCTCAAAACATCCTCTGAATGTTGCAGTTAAAACGTTATGTCTTAGTTAACCTTAAACCTTATAGAAACATTATTTGAAAAAATAAACATCCTAAAAAGGTTATTTGAACATCAGATTAAAACGTTTCTTTAAAACCTTATTAGAACCTGTAGGTAATGTTAGTCAAAGTTGTGAGAACGTTCCCCGCTAGCTGGGTTGTCAATGCTCATTTAGAAATGTTGTGCCGAATTTGACTTCCCGATTGCTCCTACTAATTTGCCTTTGATCTATTCATGGGTTTTCCCCTTTCCTGGCTGGAATACTGTTGTTTGGTTCAGAAGACAATATTTTTCAGCACACAAATTGGTAAAGAGGAGATCTTTTCTGATTTTGAGAAAGAATGTATTGCATTAGAGTTGACGACTCTTAAAACATTGAAAATTAGGGTCTGCACCCCATTTCTACACTGTCATCTATAGAATAAAGGTAACAGTTCAAACGGAAATAAAAAATTGAAACATGTTCTATTTAAATCCCTTTTTTATCTTAACCCTTGTATGGTGTTCAGGTCTGTGGGACCCGTTTTCATTATTTAGCTAAATAAAAATGATATGATCAATTGTTTTTTCAAACTCACACCCAATGGCCTTGGCTCATTTTCTGTGAAGAACATATATCAGAACACATTTTCAATGACCACCCACTGTACACCCCCCCTACACATTTATATTACATACAGGGTGTTCGGGTGTGGAAATTGTAGGTCCTGTGCACCTGTCTGGGCCGTGTGTGTGTGTGTGTGTGTGTGTGTGTGTGTGTGTGTGTGTGTGTGTGTGTGTGCGTGTGTGTGTGTGTGTGTGTGTGTGTGTGTGTGTGTGTGTGTGTGTGTGTGTGTGTGTGTGTGTGTGTGTGTCTGCCCCTGCCATCCCCACACAAGGTTGCAACATTGTTGATACATTCAAGCACCGACACCTGTCTGCTCTCACATTCCCGCATTATGTTTTGCGGGAACCAATCTTTATTTTTTTCACACTCTATCCCAGCTGCAAATTTGGGGCAAGACACAATAAATAAAGCTTCGCCAGTTTGGGTCCTTATCACAACTAATCGAGATGGCCAAACGATTCTCTGCTCAGAGGGCCTTGCAAATGATTTTGGAAGAACCATTTGATGATGATGTAGACTTGTAGAGGAAGAGGAAGAGGTTTCAGAATGTGAGGACCACATTTCTGAGAATTCTGAGCCTGACAGTGACTTTGAAGAAGAGGATGAGATTGAGCATCAGCTAGTTACAAAAAAAAGACGAGCCACAGGACCAGCCGGTGAGTGGGCAAAAAAACGAGTAGCACTTTAATTCATTAATGTGATCTAACAAATGTAAAAGGGCAAATATTAACCATATATGTTGTTTACATTGCGTGTAATTGAGATGAAGTAAATATCTGTTGAGTATTTTAACATAAAATAGTTTGATTGTGTTGAATTGAAGCCCAAAAAGGTCCCAGCAGGTCACCCTTGAAAAAAAGATCAATGATCTCAATGGGATTCACCTGCATAAATAAAGGTTTGAAATGAAATGAAAAAGGCAGCCGGTCCACCAGACCCACGAACACTGGCTGAGTAACAAAAATATGAACACCACACAAGGGTTAAGCCTTTTCTCTGTATATGAAAGAAAAATGTGAGTAAAGTAAATCATTCAGATGCCAAATTGAAATGTTCTACTGTTCCTCTTTGCAAGAAAAATATATAAACGTTCATCTTGAGTTTGCCAATGTTCCCCAGAGAGCGAGACTAAAAGTAGCATCCCATTTGTGGGAGACTCCTCCATGGCAACTCGCCTGTACTAGTCCTCAATTAGCCGAGTGGCAGGACTCACGGGAACCCTTACCCATCTAGAGAGGGCCTCCTGAGACCAGAGCCGAGGGAAGTGAGTTCATCAGACTGGTTCTGTACAGTAAAGCCCATTACTGTCGGTCCGAGAAGTAACATATATCCACAGGGCCTTTTCCCTGGGAGAGCACAGGGAGACAAATATTATGAAGGGTGGAATTAGATGTACTTTGCTCCTTTAATCTTGCTCCGTGCCCCCAGGGCTCTTCAGCTTTAAAGGTGTGTGTCATCTCGATAATGATGACTCCTAAACATAGTCTGTGATGTGTGGGAGTTTGTAATTTAATGACATTTTAACCATCATTATTTAAACCCAAATGAAATCCCAAATGATATTAAAACAGCTCATAGTATATTAAACTGTGAAGTATAATTATTAAAATGCGAACACAAAAAGAATCTCCTATAAATCAACATAGTAAACTCAAAGTGATAATTGAATTGGAGCCATGCTTTCGTCTCATATTGACCCTTTTAGCTCCAATCCCTGAGGAAAATGTCTCAATGTTCCTTTTTGTTTACCAGCTAGTTGATCATCTGGAAACCCATTGATCTGATTATGTAGTGTACATTCAGGTTTAAAACGTTTTCACTGAAAATAGACAACTGGAAAGAATGGTTATGAGAAGTAACCAAAACAGGAAGGTTCCAGGCTATAAAAAACAAAACAATGATCTGAAAGACACGACACTGTCTGCAGAGCTGAGAGAAACTGCAGGTGATACTGAGCTGTCATTACATGTAATTGCTTTTAATGGAACATGTGACAAGTTTTTAACATATAAATATTGATAATCGCAGCTTTATTTTGCACGGTTTTACACACTTACGTGACTGGCCATTTTCCATATCTTACATATAATAATAATAATAATACATTTTATTTATATAGCGCTTTTCACAACTCAAAGACGCTTATATGTTTCATGTATATTCCCTTTTAGGAATATACAGTTGTATCTCAATGATTGATGAAGCTCATTTATTTATTACAGCAATCTGTCATCAGCTGAAATGTTGCCAATATGAAATAGTCAATCAGATGAAAAATACATTGACCTTAACGACTCATTTATGTCCCAAAATGACTGGAAGAAGAGCTCCAACTGACAATCACATTTAGTCATTATGAAGATGTGTGCATGATGTCCTTTTTGGCACATTGGCTAGTTGATAAGAGGCACTTTTACATGCACAAATGACTTGTTTTAAACTTTGATAGAGAAGCAATTGTAATTTCTTACACATTTTCCAAATATGAGGCTGAAATACCCCGTCTTGTTCTGTCTTTGCACATTCTTCACTCTCACTCTCACTCCTTCATGGAAATGTTGTGCAGCTGTGGCAATAGGAAGGCACCTGCTCTGAATAAGATGACGTATGTGGCCTGAGTGAGTCATCGAGACCCTAATGAGCTGCAGGGAAACTCAAGTGAGCTGAATGACTGTAGCCGTCTCCCCCCACCCATGAAGCTCGGGATGAAGCAGCTCCAATCATCCGGCGGCTGAACAACATTCAAAGAATAAGTACTGTAGTAATAAACTCTGAGATAAGACACTGAGCAACTCTTTTGTGTGTTTCTAGTCCTTTGACTTTCAAGTGTGATTTCCTAGTGAGACAAAATGAAGCTCTTGACAAGCAACGACTTTAATCAGGCTTCAAAGGGAATGTGTATCATGTGGTTGACACACACACAAACAAAAAGAACACATGATTTGTGTTAGCTTTTTTTGTTCAGAAAAACCAGAACATCGTGAGTCGGCCAAGGCTTTGCTCAGAAGTTTTGCATTTTGACAACATGCTGACACGCCAAAGCAAGACGAGGAAAATGTACAAAATAAGCGACAAAACATCTGCATGCTATAAAGTTGTTAATGGAAATGCTAGCATTTCCATTAACAACTTTATAGCATTGTAACGTTAGCATTTAGCTCCAGCCTCAGAGAGCTGCTGTTTAAGAATCAGAATAGGACAGAAATATACATGAGGCTAACAACAGGGTCAGTATAGCAGTACAAAGGTAAATATAACATGGCTACAGATACCGACTCCTTTCTTCCATGACCATGTACAGATATACATATATGTAGAAAGTATCTATTAAAATATAAAACAACAACACAATTTTAAAGATCGGGCAATGGTAAAATGGTGTGCAAAGGGCGCAGGGATAAATATGCAATGATTTATGTCACATGTTGCTTTTTTATATGAGGCAGGAGGTCACAGTACATACAGATGCTCATATTTAAATTGATAGAGGTCATGTGTTGAAGTAAGATATGCTAGAGCGAAGATTGAACCAGTTTATTAATCCTTTGGGACAATAAAATCCTTAAAATTATATTGCAGATGCATTTTAAAGTCACAGCCTGCATGCTATTTGGATTTTAAAAGCATTAGATTCAGGTTCATCAGACTGTAAATGTCTGGTCACTACATTTCCCTGCTCTGTCAAAACACGGTTTCAAAGACTCAGCCTTGTCCTGGTCCCTTGATATAACTGCTTCAGTAGTCTGGTGTCTGACTTTTATTGGATCACTCTGTCACTGTGCCTCTGTTGTTATGGGAAATTGTCTCCTGCTCACAATTACCCAATCCTGTTCAGTGGCAGGCGCCATTTATTGTTGTCTATTGTGTGTGGTGGCAGAGAGCTGCTAGTGCCAGAGCAGACTGATATTTTAATCAGAAATTGTCCAATTATGCCAATTATGTTGTAAAGAAACACACATCAACCGTCCCGCCACTTCTGAGATTTCGCTGTTGGCAAAGTGGTGGTTTGCCGGAGTATTTTCACAACTCAGTCTGAAAACAGTGAAGCATGAAATAACAGAGGATATGGATGGTTGGAGATGCATCATGATATCTTTTTCATGACCATTGTTGAAACCCAAACAATTAATAACATCTTGATGCCAACAACTCCCTGAATACTTAAAAGTGTTTACTACGTGGATGCCTAAAAGCTCTGTGAGGATGCTTTCCAACACAGAGCAGCTTTTGTTTGACTGCTGTCTCTTTTCATGCGTGGAATGATCAGTCACACCTGTACAGTCACAGTAAAAGTGGTGGCTGTATAAGACCCTGTGATCTCCGTAAAAACACCAAGCACCTGGGTCTGCTTAGCAACGAGTGCATACATGCATATGTGAGGGTTGGCACAGACACAGAGGATCACACACACACGCACACACACACAGACACACATTCAGAGGGAATGGAAAGCTGAATCCAAAGTCTGATTGTGTTTCTTTGTGGGAGAGTTTGCGACCACCTTCACTTTGAAGACAGTAAAAACAAATGTGAAAATCTCAGATGTGTTCTTAATCCACAGAATTTGCTGAGTAAACCTGCAGCCTTTGTCCTTGGCCCCAAGTTGAAGAAAACATGATATGAATTGTGTTATGCTTAGCAGAGCAAAAGATAAGCTTTCATCACATTCCTTAAAGGAGAGGTTTGACAGCGCCTGGGGTTAGATGGGAGCATATTGAAACCACTTATTGCACAGTAGATGTGAAGTAAGACTGCACTGGGTTTAGCTTTAGGTTGGAGACTTGCTGACAATCTCTGGATCCAAATGCATCCATGTCATGTGACCCATTGCCTCCAAATCAATTCAGAATTGTATACACCTCTAATGATAACTTTTTATTGCGTGTTCTATTTAACATTTTAATGAGAAAACAGCAGTCTTTTACCTGAAAAATACAATCGCTTGCATAGAATGTGAGCTAGTGATTCCAAGTCAATTCAGAATTGTATGACCATACTTGGCGAGTAGGGAACACCTATTTTTTTCTTTTAGTTTTTTTAATGTATTTATTAAAATGTATGGTGTTAGTTTATTGGCTTCCATATCATGTGATTTATTTACTCCAAATCAAGGCTGAATTGCATTCCTAGACAAGTAGAACAAACCTCTTTTTTTAAAGGACTTTATTGTTTTTAAATGTTTTGTATGGAGATCGTTTGAAAAATTCAGCATTTTCTTTGTCGAAAAGTTTCATTACTTTTCATTAGATTTAATTCTGTATGACCAAGGAAGTCCACGTGGATGCATGGATCTCTTTTCGATATCTTCCAAAGGTGGTATACATTTGTACTTCTGTACGTGGAGAGCTCTTGGGCTGCTCTATGCCAATATGCCTCCCAAGTAACACACAGAGTTGAAATTCCTCCACCTCTGAAACACAGGCGCCTTCAGTCTGGCTTTATGCAACCATGATAGGATTCCTAAATCAACTTTGCACTTAGGCTTTATAGACTAGCCCAGTGAATAGTTTTTTTTTTTTAACTTATTTAGTAACACTTAAAACAGAAATGTGGATTTATTGATTTTTGTATTTATTTGGAAACAACAATTCTTTCTTTGTGTCACCTCTGAGCTCACATGAGCACAGGTTCATTAAGGGTCAACAGATAGCAGTGGCTTATCTTGTGACTCCTTAAACACGATATGATATAACAAAATACACCAGGACAAAATGATGAAACTGATTAACTATGGATTCATTGATAACATTGAAAAGCCTATAGCCGCAGTATTCAGTGTGTGCCAAGATTATGTTCATACTAACCCAGTGGCGATCCGTGACTTTTATACCTAGGTCCTCTGACCCCCCCCACCATTCCCTCGAAAAAAAAAGAAGAGTTATTACGTCTCAGCATATACTTCAGCGGAATATCAAAACAACGGCCCGGGGTGCAAAACGCATCAATGACTGCGACCCTCTACCACACAAAACAACACCATTTATATAAACACCTATCATGACAGGGCACCCACAGCCAAGTAACAATTAAAAATGAATTAGGTTGGCACGGCAGCCCACATTGAAAATGACTTAGCCTCACCATTTCATTTCAATATCAAATGCCGCTGACAAATGGGAATTTTAGCAAGAGAGAAAGATCATTTTGATTTGGTTAATATTTGAATTAAAACTTCTTCGTAAAATACAATTAAAGTATACCTTGCTTATAGCATTGGACAAGATAGTGTTTTTCTAATATAGAGTGTTGAAAATACATTTGTTAATCTACATTTTAGTGCACATACATTGAAGAAAACTGGTACCAAGCCTAAATAACATAACTAAATGTAAATACAGTTAAAAGCTTTCTCTATTCTCTAGTCCTTCTAGCGTTGTGTCATGTCTGTTAAAACATTTGATAACATGTGTCATATTATTTGGTGAGGCTCATTTTGCAGTAATACTTATTAATGAGATGTGAGCCAACATGAGACATTTATCTGTCATATTGAAGTATGACAGTCCGTAATGATAAATCTATAATTCTGAAATCATGATCATTTGCAAACATCACAATTAGGTGATGTTTATTACAGCTCAGCCTCTAGTTGTATCACAGACAGTGCATCCTTTTTTAACCAGGGAGAACAAGCTAAAGTCATCAGTGTATAAACATCAGCCTTATATGACAGAACCTATTACTGCCTCTATACATCAGCTTTTATGACCTCATTAAAATAAATGAATATTTATTAGATTATCTGTGAATGCTGGAGTCAGTAAACATTCTAATGAAATGGCTGCTAGAAAAGGAAATCTTAATATTTTGCCTGTTTGAGTTTGACACCAGGCAAAGTGCTAGTCTCAAACAAAAGGCGTTAGTGTGTCTAACCCGATACCTCTCCCAAATTCATAAGCACTTTCTCGCTCCGCCGGATACACCATCGCTGCCAGCTGAAATAACAATGCTCTGAGCTTCAGCCTTTGAGTCATTTGTTCCATCTTCGTGAACATATAACTGGGTTTTCACAGTTAAATGCGCAGTGATGCGTACTGCGTGCGTAGAAAAGGTTACTCCATCTCAATGACACATGAACGGAAGAAGCAAGTTGATATGGAATAATTTAATGCTGGAATCTGTGATGTTTTAACTTTAGGAAACTAACATGTACATAGAAATGTGGTGATGTTAGATGTCTAAAAGGTAGCACTGATTTTACACATCAAAGTCAGTTTACAGATATTAAGCAGTAATTGTGCATGTGAGAAACAAATTGAATGATGCCTTTTGTATCACAAAGTCTTTTATTTTTTCTCAAGCAATGTCACTTCACTCGGTTAGCTTAGTTAGAAAGTAAAAGTTAGAAAATGAAAAATGAAGAATATGTGTGTGTGAAAAACGTACCAGTCCTCTGTGGTTCCTCATATCTATTTAGGGATACATCCTTAAGGCTACTTTAGCCACTACTAGCATACCACATCCAAATACATAGCCAAGCTGTCTGCATTCACGTTGCAATGAGGGTGCCAGATTTTGGCAAAGAAGAAAAGGGTATGAAAAAACAAATGACAATATGTCTGGTTCTACTGCATTGATTTTGATCCTTTTCGTTTCAATTGTTCATTATGTGTTAGAAAATGTTGAAGGATAACAATGCTAAAACTTTAGAGTAGTAAACTAGTTTTTTAAGCAGTTCTGTTACTGGTAATTGATATAATGGTAGTATCAAAAAGACACAGACGGTGTACATGCACAAACGGCCTAACATGCACATAACAGCCCTCTCCCCATCCGACCCTGGCCCATGCGCGTATTATGTTTCATAGACCATTATGTGTTCCTCTTGATGCTGTGATGTAACCTGTGTATTTCAACCTGATGTTATGAACCCATTATATCCTTTTAAACACATGTTTCTTTGCACCGAAGAAGGCGAGCATTAGGGACAATAGCACAATGTGAACAGGCTGCCTCTTACCAGCTGCAGGTGTCCTGGGAGTCACTGACCTCAGGTGTGAAACGTCACTCCCAGGGGATCGGTGTGCATTAGCGGTTTCCCATGCAGCAGATGGCAAGCCACAGACAATGAGTGGATAAGACAGACAAGCCAGGTAAAGAGGAGGGAGGGGTTGCCAAGGGTTAATCTTGCACTGCTTGGCTGTTGAAGGAGCGACTACAAACCTTTATGCATCTGAGGGGGGATGGAGTGCCGCACAATACAATATCACAGCATGCACTCACTTCTGGAGCTGATTTTTCCTATATATTGGTTGTTAAAATGACATAGTGGTCAGAAGATACATAGGTTGTTGTTTTTTTTATCTCAGATTCATAGAAGAGCATAACCTGTAGATTCAGCACCACCTGTTCCCTTTTGACCGCAAGTAACCCATCCCCCTCCTGTTCTATACTTTCCTTCAGGGAGTAGCTTAGCAATTTACCTAAATAGGCTTACAAGTCAGAGTCATCTGCTTTGCTAACCTCCATTACACTTGTGTGCTTGCTCACAGTTATGCAAACACTTAAGTTGCTTAGAATTGCCGTCATTCAGCTTGGTCATGTTTGCTGAGACACATAAATCGGTAGGTGGATTTTCTTAACAGATAACAGCTCTCCTGTGGAGCCTAAATCAACAAGAGGATTGAAAGCTGGAGAGACTGTCAAAAAAGACGACAACTAAGCCCATTAACTCATCAGGATAAGAATCTTTAGCCTCGTAGAATATTATTATTTTAGCTCCTTGCGTACCTCACCAGACAGTTAAGAATTTGATCAACTTAAAACAATAGATGGTTAAACAATTGCTTAGGTATATTTAAATATGTGAAATGATTGAGCTTTGAACATAGCAGGCCCATAATATATTCAGTTGTTTTATTCATTGCTTTTTGACTATAAATGTCATGTGAAACCCGGATGCTAGGACATTTACCATCAATAATTTGTGCAATACTTGCCTGAACTTTGACCTTTCACATTTAGTGATCACTGTCGTAACTCAATGAGACTTCTAACCCCAGTAATACTGGATTTTAACAGTGTCTTTCCTTACGCTGGAAGCGAACATTTTATGAGGTTTACAAGCAGGGTGGCCTATGGCCGCAGATGCCCTTTACTGAGTGACTGACGCAAACTGTTGTAAAGCACTGCCCGAGAGCTCAAAATGATAACTCGACACCCTTAACAAGAAACATCCCAGACATCCAATAAGGGTTTGCTGACATCTGTCTTCCCTATTTAGAGAAAATATGTTGCCAAATACAAGCTTACAATTTTACGTTTGGTCATATGGCATCACAACTTTCATTTGTTTTGAATCCACTCTGTAGTGCCTGGTTAAATGATATTACTACTATAACTTACACATGGGCTGGAGGTACAGCAGATACAGTTAGCTATACTGTTGACCATAACTTGAACATATTAAAAACATTCACGCATTGTGGATTCACATTGTATTAAAATGTTTTGTAATGGTCAGCCCATTAAGTGGTCCAACCTGCATTTTTATCATTTCATTTTTTACTTTTAACTCCCATAGCTAGAAAGAAACATTTACACTGACACAGTCTTACCTTTGTTGTGCTTTGACTTAGATAACATAGAAACAGGTCATATTTTAAGGCTGGCAAAACAAAATTAGCCTAATTTTGTTTCATTAACAAATCCTAATCCGTTTGTTGGCATGTCATTAAACCAGCCTTTTCTTATCAAGCTCCACATTTGTGGAATCAGCTTCCAGTTTGTGTTCGGGCGGCAGACACCCTATCCGTTTTTAAGAGTGCGCTTAAGACCTTCCTTTTTGATAAAGCTTATAGTTAGGGCTGATTAGATTCAGCCCTAAGTTTTGCTGATATAGGCTTAGTTTGTCGGGGGACATCTTACTTCTTCCTTCTCTCTGTCTATACCTGTGTACTCTCATGTTCCGATTAACCCAGCTTCCCCAAATGTATTTCTTTTTGGTGTCTATATACGCCGGGATCCGGAGTCATGGATGATCCTGCGGTCCTGTGTCCTGCATCGCGAGCCCTGGATCTTGAGTCGTGGCTGTGGTCCTGGATCATAAGTCCTGGACGGATATCCTTGTGGATTCATCTTCCTATTATACACACATGCATTTCCAAACATTTGGACTACCTATGTTGCAAATGTATTATCTTTTCAATTTACACACGGCATCTATTGCACATCTGTCCTCCGTCCTGGGAGAGGGATCCCTCCTCTGTTGCTCTCCCTGAGGTTTCTCCCATTTTTACCTTTAAACTGTGGGTTTTCTCCGGAAGTTTTTCCTTCTACGATGTGAGGGTCTAAGGACAGAGGGTGTCGTATTGTCATACTGATATTCTGTACACACTGTGAAGTCCACTGAGACAAATGTAACATTTGTGATATTGGGCTATATAAATAAACATTGATTGATTGATTGATTGACCAACAAGCTGCTACATTTGGTTGGCATATTGAACATAAACTCCTATTTATTAAGAAATGTTGATCGAATTGTTACGTCTTTCCTGACCTAGAAGAACAGAGCCTGCACAATGTGGTGACACATTTTTCCTGTTGACATGCATCATAATCAGATTATTTTGTTTGGTTTTGCACAAGAAGATTAGAATAAACGGCAGGCCTCTGTTAAAATGCGTGAAAAAAGACCTTGCTATTTAGCAGCTTAAACCTCCACTACATCTAAACACGTCATGTAGCTCACAACAGGAAATTGTCCATGTCAGACAGGTTCTTACTTACTAGGAAAAGTCTGTTTGGCATGCAAAAAGTCAAATATAAATACTAAACACAATACTCCTACAGAGGATTTATTGTAGAAACAAAGACTCAGAATCGGTTTGATGCAATAGGGTTACACATACGAGGAATTTGGTTTGGTGTAAATGGTGCATACAAAGATGAAGAAAGAAGAATACGTTTTTTTTTTTAAGGAGAGGATCAAAAACATTTGACTTCTATAACGCTATTTTAAAGACTATTGTAAAACGACAATACATTTACACACAATATGAATATGTAAGAGACTGAGTACAGTAAAATAAAATATAACAAATATTATATTCAACGTGGAGAGCTGTGCAGATTTAGAAAGAGGTAGTGTGGAGCAGAAATGTGCAACATGTTCAAATGGTTGTGCAGGATTTACATAAAGAACAAGAACAATATATTGTCCGGAGGTAATATTTGTCTTCTTCGAATGAATGAATTCTCTAGATGAGGCTTTGTACTATAGGAACAGAGGTGGAAATTAACTAGGTAGATTTACTCAAGTAGGTACTTGTACTTAACTTGAGTATCTCCATTTAATGCTACAATACACTTTTACTCCACTACATTTAAAAGGGAAATAATGTCATTTGACTACACTACATTTACTAAAAAGCATTAGCTACTTATAACAAAATGCATCCCCAAAAATGTAACAATTGGACTAACTCTTTGTCACAAAGGAGTCAAATTATTCAAATATTCTAACAAAAAGTAAATCAGAACTTTGACTACAAAAGTAAAATGCTACCTTATGCAACACTATTATCTAGACATTTCACATCTATGAATATAATTATATACACACATAAAGGCATTCTTTTTCTGCACAATGATTACTTTTTTGATTTTGAATTCAGGACGTTTACTTGCAATGACGTATGTTGAAAATCATGTATTGGTACTTTAACTCAAATATCTGAATACGTACTCTGAGCAGGAATACGTCTCATGTGGAGGTCCTGCCCCCCGCGTGACGTCAGGGGAGAGTTGAGCCGAGAGGAAAGCAGCTTTAATTGCGGAGAGAAAAGCCAGCGATGGCTTCGCTCAGGCAGGAGCACCACTACGGGCTCTCCTGTGGAAAAAATAACAAAAACAGCCCAAACAGGACGCTTTACCATGTCAAGCTCACGGACACGGCTCTCAGGGCGCTGGAGGCTTTCCAAAACCTCAAGGTAGCTTTTCATTGTGTCTGTCTGTGTATGTGTGTCTGTGTGTGTTTGGAGATGCACTCTGGATAAAGTTGTCGCCTCAGTTTTTGTGCCTTTAAAATGTGTTCACTTGCGCATATAGTTAAATTACTTTTATATCGTTTAAAATAACATGTTTTTTTTTTAGTAATTAAGATAATGAGTGTCACTCAAACTAGTTTACCTCTGAATTAATTGGCTACATCGGTGAGTAACGTTGTCGGGAACGAGGAGCCCGTCAGCTGTTTGCTGGGAAACCTTCCTGTGCTTCAAAGTAAAGCCTGCAGTCTGCCAACTTATTAATTGACCAGTAGCGAATGCTAGGCTCATAATTAGCTCCAGTGGAAACCGTTAACAGCACACAGGCATCGTTGAATGTGTAACTTTAACTTTTTATGTAAACAAATAACAGCATAATTGTGTTTACTGGCCTCATTTAGATCACTGAGCTGAATGTGTGCAACAATGTCTCCATAAATGCGTCTGTTTTCTCTCACAACAGGGATCTTTACCAAGTGAACCATCAATTTGCTTCAAAGGAAACCAAGGGGTAAGTTTGTGACTGTTTTTTTTTACAAGTTTAGCTCATTGTGCAGAGTAAGTGTCATGTTGTAAAATCCAATCTGGCCATAAAGACATGCAGATAAAATTGTACTTTTTATTACAAGTGATATTCATCTGCATACACAAAGGCCCAGTTGTTCAAGTATGGTTTTGTTAGGAAGGCAACATGTCACAGTGACATCAAATTTGAAATTATTTGTTATTACAGGGCAGTACGACTTAACACAGTTCCAATTCAGAGCCTGAAACTGAGAGTTTATAGCTGCTTCTAATTATAAACTCTTGTCCCTTGTTGGGCTCTTGTACAGTATGTGCAATGTAGTAAATCTTATTTTTAAACTCATAATTCCTAAAAGTTCTACAAACTCAAAGAAGCTTTGTTCGTCACAAGAGTGCTGTTGACTCACACGTCCCAGCATACTGCAGCAGTGGGAGCTTATAGCCGCTCGTCTCCAGCAGATAGGAGGCATGCAGGTTACTGGGTCAGCCTGCTGACTGTGAGAGGCTTTGTTAGGTCAGTGAGCGTCGCTGGGAAAATGATTGGAGGGAGGGAGAAGTGTGCACACTGAGAGAGTCTAATCTCTGCGGTCAGTGGAGACGTTTACCATAAGACCATGACAGGGATTACCTTTATGTACCTTTTTCTCATTTAGTAAAACACACTTTACATGTGGGAGTGTGTGTTCCCTGTAAATGATGTTGAGCACTCACAAATCACTTCTGTCCTTGATACTAAATCATAATCTACAGTGTGTAGCCTGAACTATGGGTGTTTTGACTATAGTCAGAGGCAGCTGTGTCCTTGGGGAATACTTGACTCTCTCAGTCAATTTTAATTGCATGGGCTAGTTGAAAAGAGTTGCAACCCCCTTCCTGTCATGCAACTGAGAGCTGGTGAGCTTTACATGGGGGTTGTGTGGTTAACAGAGTGGATTAAACCTGTAGGTGAAGGTGTGGTAAAGGAGCTGCTACATTTGAAAGTTTTGTGTTGCACGGAAATCGTTCATCTTTTTAGGGTTGTGAGAACAATGGATAGAATTGAGTATAGTTATATTGTGTTTTCTGATACTGTATTGATTCTCAAAAACACCATTAGTAATTAATAGTTTACATGCAAACACTCAGATTGCAGAACAAGTATTGCTATGGTATTGGATATTGCAGACACTGTGATAAAGGCAATGCAGGTCCCATTGTTCAGATTGTACTCTGTTTATATGCATATGGTAGTGTGTATACAATATGCAATGTATGTAGGTCGTTTCTGTTAAGTCTCCAAACTGACTCCTGCACAAACTGAGAAGCAGTGCTCTACTCCAGGTCAAGTGTTGGAGGTCGGAGGTCAGATGGTCAGCTGCTGCTTTGTTTATCTGGCTCTGTTGATCCAAAGTGCAAAGCCTAAACAGGAATATGTGTTGCATTAAATTAGAAGGAAAGCTGGAAATCCAATCCACAGCTTCACAGCGCACACACTAAGCTGAGGGGCTGAGTTTGTAGTGAACCATAACACTGTATAAGCTTTGTTAGTGGATTCAGTCCCATTTCATCAGGGAAACTAATGTACCTGTAAAAGAAAGTGTTTTTAAATCACACATTAATAAAGTCTACTTGATAGTTTATTGGCTCCCTACAAAAGTGAAATGCCACCTGGATTGGATAATAGATTGGACATTAAACAGATTACATTGTATGGTAGTTTTTAACAAGAATGCAGTCTTTAGAGATCAAATGTAGCACATTACTTTATTAAATACTTTATGGATGGATACTGGAGAGGACTATATGGATAAAGACAACCCC
This sequence comes from Gymnodraco acuticeps, assembly GCF_902827175.1. Taxonomy (NCBI): domain Eukaryota; kingdom Metazoa; phylum Chordata; class Actinopteri; order Perciformes; family Bathydraconidae; genus Gymnodraco; species Gymnodraco acuticeps. The sequence goes on from NW_022991470.1 coordinate 473,820, forward strand.
AACAAGTTGATTTCCATCATTGAGATAATTGTGATTATCCTCACAAGAGTAGCTTGAAAAAGCTGTCTAGCTCAGAAGTGAAACAATAGAGCCTGGTTTGAAACCAAACACTTGACCTATAAGATATAGTGTGCTGTCTATAAACAGACAGCACACTATTGATGTTTTATTGTTTTATTTTAGTTGTCTTCAATTTATACAGCGGACTTTTACTATTCTTTTAGTATTCTTTTAACCCTTTTACTATTACCATGTTACCAAAAATAACTTTTCCTAAACAAAATGTGAGTTATCGTTATATTATAATATATGTAAACCCACATATTATTAACGTATGTTTTAGTGTAATTTTAAGCATATTTGGATGAGTATCGGAATAATGTATCATGTCGTAGCCAATTTGCACCTAGGCTGTCATCCTAATGGCTGAGGGATTGCACAGATTTTCACACTGCTCCCTGTCTGTATCACTGAGAGCTAAAGTTATTAGCCAAATGAATGTTTAGAGGTAATTACAGGAGCCATGATGCGCCTGATTACAGCATGACTTCAGTTAGCATTAGCTTTCCCTGTCTGCCTGACTCAGACATTCATGAATGTGTTTTTGTGTATGTGTAGCGCCGCAGTAATAGCTGTGGAGACAACATTAACTTTCTGCCCCGCTCATTTTCCTGTCCCATTCCCAGGCTGCAGTCCCACTTTTTCTCTGTGTGTGAAATGAAAGGGAAAGAGCACAACTTAGATGCTGAGTGGTGTGTGTGACATATGCACTGCATACTGCACATGCATTTGTATACATTAAATGCATTTTCTGCCATCAGGTGGGTGTGGCTGGTTGTTTTTTGTGTGTGTGTTTATGCTGTGCCCTGTGTGGCCTAAAGGCATGATTTATGCATGTCCCACCCACCTCCCTTTTTCCTGTCCTGCCCCCTCTGCCCATTGTGTCTTTAGCCTGACCGGGCCAGGGTGGATCCCTTGAGGACCCTCTGAGTATCCGTGTGTGTGTGGTGTGTCTGAAAGAGAGAGAGAGAGCATTTCTGGCGCTGTCTTTTCTACGAGTATATCCGTGTATTTGAGTGTAGGTTTTTCTGTCTGTGTTTATGCTGCCTTTTGCTGAGATCCCCAGAGTCCCCCTGTGATTGTGTGTTTTCTCCTCTGATTTAAATAACAAAGAGCAGGGGAATGCAGGCTGTGTGTTGTCGCCCTCTTTGGATCAACCATATTGAATCGAGTACAGTCAGCCCAGATGTGTTATAGCCTGCCCTCAGGGGTTGTTTGTGCCCAACATGATAGAAACTTCCCTGCTGTGGAACTAATGGAGTGGAGACTATAACCGAGAGCAGGGCATTTGTTCCAGCATAAACATTTAGTCATCTTTACCCATGACATGTTTGAAATCTAGACTTTATTATAATTTGTTACACATGGGAAACACTAATGTTACAACTTGTAGAAGCTGAATAATCAAAGTTATTAGTATAGAAATGTACATGACTACAATATAAAGCTCTGTTAAATCTGTCTTTAGATACTCATAAAGGATCTTTTGACATAATACTTAAACAATTATTAAATGTAGGACAATTAAGAATGTAAGCATGCTTTCAATTCATTTAGGCAATCTCTTCAGTATACTGTTGTAAGTCTCTTGTTATAAATGTGTGTTGTTTTCTCTCATATCCTGTTAAGCAGAGTTTGCCAACAAAAAGGGAAATTGTTGAGGAATTAGGATGTTTTAAACTGGTGGTTAAAGCTTGCTACTTTCATAAAAATCCAGAGAATATAATCCTTGTGCACCGGTCAGATTACATATTTATTTAGCAAACGTGTGTGTGTGAAAGTGGAAGACAAGCGGCCCTGTGAGATCCAGCAGCAGCTCTAGAAAAATGTGCACTCTGTCCGATTAAGCAGCTTGGAGATATGGAGCACATCTTGGCTCGTGTCCCGTCTAATTCCCTCATGTGAAAGTCCACACCGTGAGCTAATGAGGCATAAAAGGGCACTTGTCCCCCCCTATCACACGTATGTCTTGGTATGGCCCTGCATGTGTGAAAACATAGCTGCCTATAGAGGAACCCACCTAGCTGGGGAGGAGGATAGGAGGGGCTTTTGTCAGACACGGTGACCCACAATTTGTTGAAGCTGACAGTTTGGCCCTGAGGCACCTGCCAGAGACGTACCGTTCCTGGCATTGGAGGAGGAAACCTCAGGGGGATGCTTATGGCACAGCACCCTTCATATCCTCCCTCCTCCTTCCAAATACTGAAGCATGCAGCTCTGGCAGCAGCTCTGTCCCTTTTTGAAAAGCTGCAAATGAAAAGCAATTGAAGGCGATTACAGGCTGGGGCTTGATTACATGCACTGTCTCTCACTAAAGGCAGCCGCATTAATCACACAGTGCCAGCATGTGGCTCAGTTAAAGAGGAGACACTGCGTAGCTCCAAGCACTGACTGCGGGATCATAAATACATGCATAAAAACCTCTAGTTTCTCTCTTTGTATGTCCTTCTCCTGCTCCGCTGCCCTCCCTTGTTTCTCCGCTGGTGCCGGAGACACAGACGCACATTGTGTTTTGCATCGCTGTGCTCCATTGTGGAGGGGGCTCTTCTTCATTGGCATGTGTCAACTTGTGGCCCTGGGAACGATTCGTCTCTTTTGTTTGTGATGAGATGATGAGAAGTTGTGTGTGTGTGTGTGTGTGTGTGTGTGTGTGTGTGTGTGTGTGTGTGTGTGTGTGTGTGTGTGTGTGTGTGTGTGTGTGTGTGTGTGTGTGTGTGTGTGTGTGTGTGTGTGTGTGTGTGTGTGTGTGTGTGTGTGTGTGTGTGTGTGTGTGTGTGTGTGTGTGTGTGTGTGTGTGTGTGTGCCAGTGGTGGAGATGTTTGGCTGATGGCTAGACTTTGGCCCTTTTCCCTCCTCAGCCTTCTGAGTGGCAGTAATGCTGATTACACCCTGGTGAGAAGAGCTGGAGTTGAGCCTCTCTTTGCTCACGCTGGATTAACACACACAGACACACACACAAACACACACATGCATCAGAGTGACTTGCCTCCTGCTGATAACAGATAGTGGCGGTGGCGACAGGTTTCACTCCCTCCTGCACCTCCTCCCTCTCCTCCTATCAACCAGAAAGGGGAAGCAGTGCCATGGCATCCCACTCTGGAGCCGAGGAGGCCAGAACAAAAGACGGCCTGTTTTCAGAAGGCCATTACTCAGACTGCAGAGGATGTGGAAACAATAGGCTGAATGAGATCTACACCCAGACCCCACATTCAACCAAAAGCTAGCAGGAAACATAAGCCCTGTGCACCGACAAACAGTCTCTCACAGTTTTTGTTCAATCGACTTTATAGTTAGATAAAGCCAGGAAAATGAGCCTTTCCCGTCCTGCGGCTCCAACACGTGGAGACATGTATGACAGTAGGGAGAGGGAACTGAGGCTCATTGAGATACTGTCGCCGCTCACACTGACAGTCATTACTTTAACTGTGTCAAAACTTAAGCTGCAGATTTACTTCTCAGAAAAGACACTGGGGTTTCCTGTGTTACTTGGTAAGTAGTTGGACATTTTAAATCTGATGCAGGTCAATGGAGGAGACTTGTGAATAAAGACAGCAGAAAGTCATATGTAGTCTCAACAGGCTAAGGCTGATTGTTTTCAGGCTTATTCTACGGACTTACTGTTGAGTGTAACTTGCCTGCTTTCACTTAGTGTGTTAACATCAGACCTATAATTAGATTTAAACCAAATTAAGGCAGTACTTTGATTAAAGTAAACAGATTAAGCAGGTTTTTCTAAATGAAAGCCAACCATTACCCAGTTAACAGTTAACCAATGAAATCATTGTCAGTTTTTTAAATGATCGTGGCATGTTTAGGACTGAGGCAGATGCAAACATTGGATTAACGCCAAAGACTGACTGAGCTATTGTTTACCCCACAGCCTTCATGAGGAAAATGAAACCACCACCTATGTTTTCTCTTCAGTGCCTTCAAATATTTGTTTCTTACTCCATTTCTGTGATTTTTGGAAATCCACAGATACACTCTTACATGCTGGCACGCAGTTGAATAATTACATGTAAACGCACAATTACAAATATCAACGTATTTCAGGTTTATGCACTTTCAGAACTGCAGGTGTTACCTTCAAATGCTGCTGCTGCTACTTTCTCTTGCGTAAGCTGGAGGGGTGAAAAGTTTACATTTCATATTCCCGTTTTCCAACATGATTAATATAGACAGATCATGACCGTAAATGTTGCTGGCCTGGGGTAATGAATGTGCGCTGATTCATGCATGTGTGAAATTGGGGCAGCGTCTTGTTCAGTTCAGTCAGTATAGAGAGAGATACAAGCTTAAAAAGTGACATTCCAGTGAACCCTGCACAAGGAAATTGAAGCCGATTCGTCAAGGAAGTATGATTTTGTTTGGTTTGTATTTGCTTCTTTTTACTGAGGATCAGCTTTACCTTAAAGATGCGGATTAGGCCTCGGAACAGGAGTGTGTTTGATTGATTGACATCCCTGTCCTGTACGCATGATCACATGTGGACACTGACAGGCAGGTGAATGGATAAGACTAGCGTTTCTAGTGAATTTGTCAAATTAATCTGCAACAGGGGTCATAGTTTGGGTAAAAGAATGCATTATCTTGAAAATCGCTTCTCTTTTTTCACCTTTTGGTCTCTGAGCATTACTGAGGTCAGAGGTCACTCCCAAGTGCAGTGTAGTATTGACTTCAAATTCCTTATCATTAGAAAGTTGATTTTACACTTTGTATTCCTGTTGCTCACAGTGTTCGTGTTGTTTATTCAAGAATCACAAAGATCAGAAGCAACCCACAAGTTCCCTGAATATTTTCCCTTGAAAGGAAGACAATAAATATTTCATTATTCATGGTCAGTTGAATTCTTTTAAGTGCCACGTCCTTTGTGAAGAGCGCCTCTCTGTGTTTGAATTGCCATGTGTGCCTCTCCAGAGAATGCACCAGACTTCAGTGCGGGCCCCAGCGCCTGGGAATCAGAAAGCTTGTTGTTCTGGGTGGGGGGGGGGGGGGTCTTCAAGTCTGCCCACCAAGGTCATACGAGTTGAGCAGTCACCACTGGATAAATGGCAGCCAGAGCTCCTGGGCGTGTTGCATGACTGCGCATTTTCAACAGCTGGAATCCTGTGACAGCGCACGGCACAATGGAGTGAACAGATAACACACATAAATGATGCATAAGATCTCAGTTCAAACATTTCATTCTCACCTAGAAGTGCTTTACATCTGCAGCTCTTTGACCCTTAAATAGTTAGCTCCAGATTCAACAAAACGTTGTTGCGTTCTTGTGTTTTATAGATTGGTTCTCATACTACCTTTCTGTAAAATGGCGCATGTCCATATTACTCAGCCAATCTGTCCCAACACCTCCCAGGATGTGAAAGTTGCATTTTACTGGAAGTGGAATTCAAACCAAGCAGCAGCCCTTAAACGTCTGTCTGGGCTGCTTCAAGTAATCCTCATGAGCAGCAAAGTGGACAGTGAACCTTTTATTTCATTTGTACGTTCCTGATAGAGTACATCAACCAAATTGAAACCGACCTCAGCCTTCACCCTGTGCCAGTGGCGGTTCTAGACCAATTTGACTGGGGGGGCCACTGGGGGGCCAGTTATTTTCTGAGGGGGGCACAATAAATGCAGGACGAAAAAGAGAACTAGACAGTATGAAGTAATTGCGCATAAGAAAACAATGCAATACAGTTATTGGTATTTGTTTCAGTACACTTATTTATTTCAGATAGATCTTATAGTTATTATTGTTAGCTTCAGCTTAAAGGGATAGTGGAAATGGAACCTCAAATAGTTTTGTTTTAACTTATATACAAGCATAATTATGTACCAAAACAATCACACCTGATTTAAAAATATATAATAATTGCCTTACGCATGTTAGAAGCACTTTATTGCAGCTTCCCCGAAGTTTTTTAGAAACGAAATGTTCGACTCAGCCAAACCGGAAGTGACGAAAACTTAGGAAGACGATACGATAACAAACCATGGCGTCTATGCAGAATGAACGTGGAAGGGCAAATATACCAGACAAAGAAGAAGGATTGTACGAGGTATCCAGTGATGATAGCGAGTCAGAAACATCCTCTCGGCTTTCCTACGAAAATGTCGTTTTAGGAACTGAATCTGAATCCGGTTCAGTAAGCGACGATGGTGACAATATTGAGCCAGGCGATGGACCATTACGTCCTTATTTGTTCGAGCCCGAGCCCGAGGTGATGGTTCACGGCATGGACAATGGCGAGGATGACCAGGACCAGGCGCCAGATGATGCACCCCTACGCACAAATAATCTTGACTGGTAGGTCCCTAAGCATAGCTCACGCATCTTAAGATCACCTGTAGCCTTTACAAATATTAATCATTGTTAACCAGTTAAGCCCGAAGGTCCCCACAGTTTTTTTTTCTCTCACATGTCTCAGGGCTTCTTAACATTTATGAAACTATTAATGTTTCATACCCTTTTAAAGGTAAGAAACTCCGCTAACTGACAATAAGAACAATTGTTAGCTAGAAAAAACACAAGAGTAATACCAAGCCTTTGAATTAGCATTGAGCGAAACAATGCTAACTAATGCTAACGCTTTTTTACACACAACACACGGTAAAAATGCCCTTATTACTATCTTAACTGCACAAACAAGATATACGATTTAAAGCTGAGACTCCACAGATTCCACACATGTAATGTCATCACTGTCAGACCTCGAATTCCTGGAGATATCAGCCAGAAAAGAGAAAGTAAACAACATCCGGTTCCAAAAATATTACAATAATTACGTCTTACCTTTTTTGATTTGTGATCAAAAGTTGTGTTCAACGGAATAAAAACGCATCTCAAGGTTAATCCAATGTCGTTGTGTCACGTAGAATTTTTTACTGATAATCAATCATCATATTTATGGCAATATACTCGGTATAAAGTATTGACACATCTATTCACCATAATAAAGGTCGGCTATTCACATGCAAATGCTATTGAATGTCCGCCATTGTTTGTGCCCGTCTTCCTATGCTCTCGTCATCACCCGAAGATTCCCGACGATTCCCGAAGTATTTCGTTTCATTGAGAGGGCGCAGTAAAATTGAAAATAAAATGGAACTAGGCGCATGAAATAAAAAAAAATTGTTTATTATGCTTATTTTTAATAAAAATACATAAGTTAAACCCAACATTTGCGGATTTCCACTATAATTTAAGTTATAGTGCAATGTTTGCACTAACACCATATTTATATAAAAATAAAGGCAATGAACAGTTACATCTCTACTTTACATAAGGGTGCCTGCACAATCTCACATTACAGCAACAAAAAAAAAACTGTTCATTGTTAGGGGGGCCACAGGGGGGTCAGAGGTCAGTGTTAGGGGGGCACTGGGTCCCCCCTGCCCCCCCCCCCCTAGAACCGCCCCTGCACCTCCTGAGATTCGATCACCTTTGGTTATGGATGTGAGACCGGGCTGCAATAAGATTATTGTGCCAACTTTTATGTCAGTTTGACTGTTTTTCAAAGTTTAAAACCATGAAAATGTAATTTAAAATGAAATAAGAATGTGTGCAGTTCGGCATTTTTCTTTATGAAGGAATTAAAACATGCATACTTTGTTTGGCCTATTTAAGATGTTTTGCAAAGACGGGAGCTTGAGTTCTGCTTGCATCTATTTTTTTCCCACGCATTTGATCACCCAGTTGGGCACAGCTCTGCTCCCCGGGTGAATCACACAGCTCTGCTCCCCGGGTGAATCACACAGCTCTGCCCGACACGTGTTTCCAAAGCATTTTTTAGATCGCGGCCTCATGCTGTACCTGGTAACATTGTGGTGATAATTCTCTTTACTAAGACCCATTATGAATGTGGTTGTTGATGGATCAGCCGAAACTATTATTTATTTATTTATAGAATCATTTAAGCATTATCTCAAACCTCAGTTTCTACAGAACTGACCTTTTGGTTTATAAGGCGCTGGCAGCTGTTTCTCTGCTTTCACAACTTATTCACAGTTTCACAATCAGAGGAGGAAGACACTAAAACCGATTCTAGGTGTAGAATGACTTGGACTGACAAAGATAAGCAAGAAATTACACTGTGACATTTGTATATATATCGGCCATCTTTATTTGTATCCCCACATCGGTTGTTGGTATGAAAAGGATTTGAACTTTATTACTGTAGCAATGGCTAAGTGGTCATTAAGTACTTTTATAATCTTGAGACAAAACTGTCTCATGATGAGAAGAAATTATCCCTCTGGTGAGCTTTCAATGTGATCACAATGTTTTCTCACTTTCGTCTCTCACAAACAAGTGATCCAGTATTACAGGCTTTGGTTTGCCAAATGATGGAAATCATCATGTATAGGCAGGCAAACGTTCGATAATCCCTAAATAAACTCACTGAAACACAAGTAATGTCAAACACGCTACAAACAAGCTGCTTTGAATCTCTCAGTGCTAACAGCTCAGCCGTTGGTAGTATGCATTCCTGTGATTAAAGCCTGCGTGTGTAGACATGTGCAGCGGGCTGATAAGAGAATAGAGCACAACACACATCTGATGTGACTTTTAAAGACGGCACAGAAGCAAAGCACCACTCTGTTGAGTGGCGTTAAATCATCAGCATTAACTAATGTATCAGTTATGATTTAGTTAACAAGCTTCTAAAAACAGCAGAAATGGAATTTATAGAAAATACATTGAGAGTGATGATTTCCATCATTTGGCAAACCAAAGTCTCTTTAAAACAAATGCAATTGCTTGTGGGATGTTCACCTGCATACTGTAAAAACAAACATTCTGTATTTTCAAAAATGCATGTGCGGTTATGACAAACAGCCAGTTTTGTGGTGATCAAAGTTGTGTTTTTCTCACATTACCCAACTTTAATTTAACCGTTTTTTCATATTGGGGTTGCAACCGATGATTGCTTATTCGATTATCCGGTTTAAAATGTCCAAATATTATTTTGAGATTCTTTTTGAGTCGATTGATTACTCAACTAATCAATAGATGACTCATCATGAAATTAAGATTTTCTGCTTTAAAAGTCATTGTTGTTACTTAACTGTTACTGAAGCACTGGGATAAAGTAGAGTATACGCCATTATAGGAATCCAGCAAAAGGAGTTTATACCCAAATAAAATGTAACACCAGCTTCATTGGAACTTACTGCATGTTATACAATGCATGTATTAATTGAGAACACTTTTTTTGTCAGTGACCAATTTGAAAAACACTTGAGTCTTGCTTAATGTAACTTAGAAAATCTGCACTCTGCAAACTATACAGTACATTTCAAATGATGGATGCTGGTGTCGCATGCACACACACACATGTGGGCATGTTGGCATCATGTGGGAGCAGAGGGAAACAGGAGAAAGTGGAGGAAATCCCCCGTGATAATTTAACACTTAAAGCTGCTTCCCTGACCCCCAAAAAGATGGCACAGCTGCCTGCAGCATGAAGAATGGGATTGCTGACAGACTGCTGACTTCACCACCACGTCCAGTTGCCATTGAAAAAATACTTATAATGACAGTCTGTGGATCATCTCGGGACGGGGATGTTTCACTTTGAGATTTAACTTACTATATATACTGTAGTTCCTGACTAGCTAGAGTCATTTCATAAATAATACAACTCCTGCAGAGCATCTGTGGAATAACGCTCACAGTTCCCATGAAGCTAAATGAATATCCCAGTGAATGAGTGTAGTTTTTCGAATTCAGACGTGCAATTACATATTTTTTCAGTGGTCAAATCAGTGTGGATTTGTACTTTTTCTTTTCTTCGTATCCTTACTTTTCCCGATCTGTTATTATATGTCTGTGTGTGTTCGTGTGTGTGTTCGTGTGTGCATTTGTCTGCCCTGGAGGTTGCAGCCTTGGCTCTGCTGCGCTCCACTGAGTCTGCCAGGAGATCTCATGGACGCCTCAGTGGAGCGGATTCTTAAAAACACTGTTTACCCAAGGAGATTTATTTAAAGTTACAGAGCGGCACAAAGTCTGTGCCTATCTGTGTGTGCGTGTGTTACTCATGGCATTTACACATGCAAGTCTGCTTCAGATGCGATAAAAACAAGATGTGCAAGTGTTGGATTGCCGATAGTGTTACCCAAAGGCATATATGATATTTCATTGAATTGGACTATTTCTGCACACTTCATCCTTTGTGTTTTAGTCAAACTGCTGCGCTACGTGTTCGCAAGTTCTCATTATCTCCAAAGTTTTCCCAAATGACAAAAAAAAGGTTGTGTTTACGTTTTTTATTGCACTCTGACTCACATGTGTGTCATCTGGATTCAATACGCTCCCAAAACTCTGAGGAGCATTTAGCAGACAGTACTCGTCTTCAAAGAGGGATGACTTGTTCTTTAAAATACATGAGGTCCAAATTCCTCAACACAACTGTCTTGATGTTCGCACATTTTTCTGTCGGTATTTAGATTTTTCGGTTGAAAGATATTAATGTTTTTGGTGAACCTCTGACCTTTTTGTTTTACCATCAGACCAACATTTCCACTCAGGAAATCCCTTAATCTGAGTCAGATCAAATGAACGGAGCACATCCATGCTCCCCAGAGGATCCTTCTTCTTGTGCCACCATCAGTCCAGAATATAAGATTAACAACACAAGATATATCAATTTGGGCAAACGGTCATTACATGTGTTTCTCCTCCCAAGAGCACAGTTACATTTCAATGCAATGTTAAGTGGTGTATATATTGTAAGCCGACTACTGACATGGCTTTAGACATTTCAAAATTATCAGTATCCTATTTGTTGCATTCAGCCTGTTCTAGATACTAGCAGTGTCATTTTAGGGTCAACTATTTTTTTTAGGGTGTTTTTTTTAAATACGTCTTCCAGAATCTGGCGTTTGCAGTAGGTTATTAAGTTGCAAAAATAAAAGTTATTGATGATTTATGTTGATTGCAACCATGTGTTGTTGGCGACATTGCATTTGGCTGCGGAGTTTGCCTCAGAAATTCTGCTTTTCCCAACAATAAGTAGAAATGTTGAAAGATATCATGGAAGCACACTCAAGAGTTCCTAGGAAAACACTGTCAAGTTAAAATAACTGTGATATGAAATATTCCTTCTGTTCAGTCATGGAAACATATACAGATAACAGCTTTTTAAAACAGGAAGTGCTGGTAATGAGTGTGTTGTTTATACAGTAGTTTGCCTATCATCTGCCTTTTTATTGATTTCCCTGTATGTTTTTGGTTAAATCTGACTGTCTGCTGTTATTTCTCCGTAGAACATCAAGATCCCAGCTCCCACTTCAGAGTCGCCTTCTGCTCTTCGCGTCTTCTCCTTCTACTTATCCAGCGACAGCAAAGACCAACCTCAAGCCAGCTTTGACTGCATCCATCAATATGTCACAAGGTACAGAGTCCAACACAAATTGAGTCCTATTTAATTTATTTCTTCTGAAAATGTCACCATACACTGAACCTTTTTCCCCCATATACACTCCAGGGAGAAATGTTTCTACCACATAAGCAAAGCAAAATACTCTCTTTCAAAAAGAACCAACTGAAGATTATTTATCTGTGTTGTTTGTTATATCCGATCTACTGGTTGTGACCCATATGTGACCCCAGACGATACTGGTGATCTTCTTCTTAAGTCGTCAGTCTTTCAGCTCTGTGTGTGCCCACGTCTCTGCGGATATCGTGAGAGACTGTCTGCTGTACACAGGATGGGGCAACTGTAATTTCCTGTATATTTCTGGGCTGACCCTCTCATTACTGAGACCTGTGATGCCTTGTTTATGGAGTGGATATGCTGGGAAACCAAGGGCTAACTGTGGTCTGAACTCCAAACTCGTTCTGGCTCCAGTCAGCTGCTGGAGCCAAGACAAACAGCGTAACAGCGTGAGGGCAGGATCCTCCTCTCTGCCCTCACATGTGTTTGGATATTTAGCAGAGAAGCTGGAGAAATGATCAGTACTCTCTCATATAATTGGGTTGAGAAAATGAAAATAGGAGAAAAAGCTTTTAAATATGAAAAAAAAGAATTTGACATCCCAGTAAATCCTTGATTTATTTACAGCAATAATGCAGCCAAGCTTCATGTGTTACACTTGTTTTACTTTTGTCCAAGTGTACTGGCAGTATTCAAACTCATCCTGGCGCCTTTCCTCTGCCTATGTCCTGCTTTGAACCAGAATATCTGGCTTTCTCACATGTAGCGCCCTGCAGAGCTATATCTAGCATGTGACATAACATACAGTAACCATAGCCCTGTCTTAGCCACCCTATACCACAAAGCCACTTTATTGTGCATGAACTCCTTGTTGGTATGCTGCTCTAAGATGGCTTATAGGCCTATGTTTTTACCGTGTATACCGTACAGCCAGTGGAAAAAAAGCCCTGCGGTTCAATGGCTCTGTGTTTTTGTTTTGCAGTGACGGCCGAGAGCAGCTGGAAGGTCAAGGCATCATCCAGGACAAGATCACAGTGTGCGCCACGGACGACTCCTACCAGATGACCCGTGAGAGGATGTCTCAGGTGGAGAAGGACAGCTGGAGCCGCGCCGCCATCGAGATCAAACCCGGAGCCACACATCCAAGTGAGAATAGAGCAGAGGTCACTGTGGAGCATAAACAGAGGATCACAGGATGACACATCTGCAGAGCTTCATGTGGAAAAGGCCAAACAGCTTTCAGCTTGGAGAGGGACCCAGCAAATTGAATGTGGAACCAGTGATGGCATATAAAAACAAAATATAAATATAACAGCACCAATAAAAGTAATAGGAGTAATTGCCTCACATGAGAAAAACATCGCTGTATTCATTGCTTTAAACTCGAAACCAGATATATTCCTATTTTGATGTGAAATCAAATCAGACATGCAGGCTGCGTTTTAGGTTATACAAATTAGACTGAAAGCCTAGTCATCTCTTATGTATTTTTTACCACTTTTTTGGTTGTCAGTTTGTGAAAAGCTTGGTCACATGCTACAAGAAGCACTTCACCTCTATTACTTTTCAGGTATATAGAAAAAAAAGATGCCTACTAACAAAAAGAAAACACAACGTTTTAACAAAGTGCTGCAACTCTGAGAACCTGTGAACATAACACTGTGTTTGAACTAGCAGCGACTCCCAGCACTGGGATTTTGTGCTAGCTTAATTTGAGCTACTACAGCTACTAAGAGCTAAGTAAAGGTCAGAAGGAAAAAGAAACACATTGATTTTTTTGTGTCTGCCATTTTGAATTTGTTCTAATAAACAAATTATCAAAACGTATACAGATCCTGTACTTCAGGGTAGCTCTCCTAATTCCTTCTCACTCTCATAATGAGGTTGACTTGTTTGTTTGTTTGTAGCCTTTATTTAACCAGGTGAAAGCCCCTTGAGATCAAAAGATCTCTTTTTCAAGGGTGACCTGCAGGACATTAGTTACACATGTAACATAAAAACAACAGAACAACAATAAGGATGACATACAACATAATGTGCAGGGTACAGTTTACAAACTCTATTTACAGTGACAGGTACCATGAGTATCAAACAGCATGTCAGCCAGCTGAGTTTTAAAATGATGCAGGGGAACCAAAGTGCTCAGTTTTAAACATGTTTGCAGACTGTTCCAATTTAGTGGAGCTGCACAACTAAAAGCTTTCTTCCCTAAGACAGTCCTAGCACTTGGCAAATGTAATAAAACAACATCATGAGATCTCAGGCAATATGTACTTTCAATTCGTCGAGAGATCAGAGAGCAGATATAAAAAGGTAGTTTACCCAACATGGCTTTGTAAATGACTTGATGGGGCTAGCTGGTTAGCATGCTTATTTCAGTAGCTCTGTAACACGATACATAAACGTCTTAGACAGAACTGCAAACCACTTCTTCAAATTCTGTTGCTAATTTTTTATAAGGCCACAATTGTACACATTGCACCTTTGGTTCTATTTAGTATTGTCTCTTACATTGTCTTTCAAAGCATTGTTGGCCGAATAAAAGCACTTTTGGTCTTGGGTCTGAGTCAGCAGCATCTGTCTTCGTAACCATCACTTCAGAAGTAGATGGCCAATTCAAAGATTCAAAGCCAAGTTCTTCCAGTTTAAACTGTTGCAACATGTAGTTCTTTGTAGAGGTGATGGGGTTGTTTCTAAAAGTTGGCTTACAAAGATGAAATATTAGTTCTGTAACTACCTTATTTTCTTGAAAAACACATTGCGGTGCCAAAAGCTTGAAATGTTTAATTGCTATTGGCAAACATATTACAAGCTTTGATGAGTACATTTGTGTTTATGGGATTTCTTAGATCTTAATCATATGTACCTAACAAAATGTTATTATTAGAACAGACATGAACCAGCAAGCCACTTTCTTTTCTCTTTTCTCTTTTTTGTCTTCTCCAACCTTTGCCGTCGTTATGCAATATTGCTCCTTGTGTCAGTGCTGGAGCTCCTGGGAAGAGGACACTCAGGGAGGTTCAGACCTAATTTAAACTGTGAAGATTTTGTAACATAAAATCTTAAGAAGAGGATGACTTGGCAACATATATGCCTGAAGGGAAACATGGAAGTAATGCATTCTAAATCTCCTTTTAGCCTCAGGCGGAGCTCAGAGTGCACATTATCAGGAATGCCAAAACCTATGGAGCTCTACACACCATACAACCCACTCTATAATTATTACACAATTCTATGTATTTCTATCAAGATGAATGGCTGGTAGCAGAGTAATGATCATGCATAGAGTTATAATCACATCATTTTGTGGTTGAAAGGAAAGCCTTCTTTTCCTGTACCTCTGCCCCACTCTGACCTTCAAAGCGCAGATTAACCTGTAATGGGATTAGCACAGAGAGATAGCTTTCACTGCCGTCTGTCTGCAGCATAGATGTAAGCAATGATCGATGGGGTGCTTACAACTGGAGATAGATAGCTCCAGGCCAACATGCACATGTGAGCTAGAGATAAAGGTTAGAAGATAGTATTTTAATGAATGTTAGCCCATTAGTCAACAGAAGTACACATTGAGCTGGTGTAAGATATCTTCCCCTCCTTATTCGATTAGTCGTGTTATTTGTTTGAGTCTTGGTCAACTATGATCTATTTAGTCAATGTATGCTTTTTTCATGCTGAAGGAACGCAATATTTAAATGTTTATAAGCTCATATAAACTTTTAATCAATACAAATGACTTACGCTGTGGTTGGAGTCTTTAAATGTGGGTGCCTTTTAACTCTCTGTCAGCTTTTGTTTGACCTACTACATTGATGACATGTGAAAGGCTTTATTTTATAAAGCTTTCATGACACAGTTCAATAAGGACCTTTTGTAGATTCTCCCTGCTCTCAGCTTACAAATCAGTTCCAATGAGCTTTGGTTAAAGTCTCCCTAAATGTTTGGAAATTCCTAGGATTATATTTCCTATGACTTAAAATGCAAATAATTGTTTTGGGTGTAAAATGCATAGCAACACATTTTTTGTTCTTACATTGTGTAGAGTTTGTTGGTAGTGCGACACAAATACAGACACAGAAATACACTGTTTAACTGAGTATCACTCATCCCTAAATCATATTCTCTCTCTGTCTACTTTTTGTGTGTTTAGGTAAATGTGTGAAGTTCCAGAAGCGGCCTCTGTCTACATCAGACAGCAGTTTATTCAAGAACTCCACCAACAACCGGAGGATCGGCGGTACGGCCACGCCGACCCAGAAGCCCTTGAGGGAGCGCATCATCCACCTCCTGGCTCTGAAACCGTACAGAAAACCGGAGCTGCTGCTGTGGCTGGAGAGAGAAAAAGCCGACCCCAAGGACAAGGCCGAGCTGGGGGCCATACTGGACGAGGTAAACAGACAAATAATGTGTATGTATGCATCGATGTCTGAGTATGAACATACATGTACAAACACTTACATGCATGCTTAATTGGTTTGCACACAGTGGCTCATACACATCTAAAAAAACATTGAGGACACTTTTGGCTTGTGTTTGCAACCGGGCACATTAAACCTATATTACATTACATGTTACTTGTTAGACGCTTTTATCCAAAGCGACTTACACACATTCAGTACTGTGGACAATCCCCACAGGAGCAATTTGGGATTAAGTGTCTTGCCCAGGGACACAACGACCTGCTGAATACAGTGGGACTCAAACTTGCTATCCCCCGATTCGAAGTCCAGCACACTTTCCACTGAGCCACAGCCTCCCTATATATATATATACACACTGCCTTTGTGTATGACCTATAAAAACACTACAGTATTGCAGACGAAAATACTTGTAAAATGCATTTCAACTCGCCCTTTTAAATCGAAACAAACCACAAAAATGCTGCATTTAAGCTGAATTTCATATGCTGATTTAGACGTTTATGCAACCCAAGAAAATAAAAAAATGTAGATGTTTTTTTCCAGCTAGCAAACATATAATCTATACTGAAAAAAACAGTGGCCAGCTGTGCTTTAATTGAACGTGTGATCTAATTTAGAAACGTTTACCTTTTGTGACTTTCCTGTATACATTTTTGAGCAATTCCTAAATTATGTTTGTGTGTTTGTACTGCCAGCACTTGTGTGTGTTTGAGTGTGCATGTCTGTGTATTTACTGCCCTTGCGCTTGTTGAGGTTTGTGCATGCATGTGGTTTTTGTGTGCGTGGATGTGTGTAATTAGGTCGATGCTGTAATTGTCTCTCTGCTGAGATTGTGTTTGCAGAGGGGCGGGCCGCTCTGTCAGGAGGCCCCAGAAAGATAGATGTCCTCTGAGAAAGTCAGTCTGAGGAGATTAGAGGGGAGGTTAAAGCCGGAGACTCTCAGTTGGGAGCAGAATCTCATATAAAGAGTTTCTGCTTTTCAGGAGTTGCCATGCTGCTATATCTCACAAAGAAATAACATTGTGTAGATTTTAAAAGAGAAATTACTATATTTAATATAAGAAAGCTTTGGTTGTCAACTCTCTTTTATTTCAGTTAATCATGTTGTTGCATTAGGGGCAATTTGACGTGCAGCAAAGAATTACAAATCTTTAAAGAGATGTATATTTGTAAGGTTTGGATAAATGAATGTGCTATGTTCCTAAGTGCATAGGAACAATGTAATATTTAAGTTAAGTGTGATTATTGCATTTTAGTTTGATGAATGGTTTGATAACATTTACAATATTTCCTTTTAAAATGTATAGTGTATTTTTATCTATGTGAATCACTATATTTTAGATTTTTTTATCATAAATCTGAGGGCAAATCTTTTGTCTCCCCCCTCTGGCGGTGACGGTAATAACCATATGAGAGAGATGATATCGATGGAGACGAAGCTACTGTATCTCAAGATACAAAAGATATTTCCATACATATAATTGAAAAGGAAAAAAAAGTAAGGAAAAAAGTAAGGGAAGACTTTAAGAGAGTGCTTCTGGAGGAGGGGGAGATGCATACATGGTCCAGCTGGGAACATTTGCCACTGACACTACATAGAGCTCCTCTAGCAGCCACTGGCTAAATCTTATTGTGTGAACCTGGCAAGGTCTTGAACAACAATCAAATATCTCCGAATAAAACAGGTTTAAAATATACAAGACAGAGAAATGCATTAATATGATTTTAAAGAAGCATCATGGGGTATATTGTATTTTCAGGTGGCCAGAGTGAACCCCAAGGACAGCAGCTACCTGCTGAGGGAGGACTTCTACAAACATGTGCAGAGGGCCTGGCCGGGATACAGCGAGGAGGAGAGGCCGCTGATCAGCAGGCTGCTGGCCAGGTGGGTCACAGGCTGAACCAAACGGACATTGCATTACTATTCATTATCAATACAATAAACCAATAATTAAATAGACTTCACATTGCAGAGCCTATTACTCTATAATTTGGGGATGCCTTCAAGTAGCTCTTCACTTTTTCAGTATGTCAAGGGGGTTATATCTGTCAAAGAAATAGTAATTGGAAATACAAACCATCTTCTTCTCCGCTCTAGGCAGGCAGCACCACCACTATTCTGTCCTCTTTTCCGCTTGCCTCCATTTCTTTCAGTCTCGCACATTGCTATACAAGTGCTAATTAACAATCGCACACCAAACTTACATTGTCACGCTGCACTTTTTAAGTTTCCAGTTTGAGTTCATCTTTTTAAATGCCACATTGGTAACCCTCTCTTTCTTTCGTTTAACAGGAAGTTGCAGCCACACATCAGCCAGCCATCGAGGAATCTTCCAGCAAATGTGTCAAAGACCTCCGAGGATACAACGCTACATCAGAGTCCAGCAAAGAGTCCTGCAGTGGTAAATGGCCAAAACATCTTTAAACATGTTTGAGAGTCACTAATCTGCTTTTTAACGTGGTGCTTATTTATCATCCTTGTGTGAAATACGTTTTTAAATGTTTATGTTGATTATTTTATATTTATAAATTGGATTTTGACAGTTGTAGTCAGTTAAAGTGAATGTCCTGAATGGTATTTTGTTTGTTGTTTCACATAAAGTTAAGTTAAGGTTGTTTCTGTGGTTTTGTTAGGAAATATTAAGGTTGAGTTCTCTCTTTCTCCAGAAACGTCCCGTGCCTTCTGACTCTCTGGAAAGCCTCGCTGTTAAGAAACAAAGACTTGTGGACCAGAGGTTACAACAGCAGCCCGCAGTAAACGGACTCTTAAACAACAAAGGACACGTCATTTCTGCTCCTTCCCTCAACCCCAGTTTCCACACAAAGACTGAGTTTCAACGGACAACTAACCAAACTGGAAACCAAAATGGCTTACCAGGAGGCCACAGTGGCTTTCCTCTAATGCACAAACTATCTAGCACCTCTGACACACCGGTCTCAGAGAGCAGGGAACAGGGACCCAATGTAAGCAGCCAGCTGCCACAGGGCGACTCCGACTGCTCTCACCAGCCGCCCGCCAACAGCCAGCACAAGAAGAAGAAATCTAAAAAGCACAAAGACAAGGAGCGGGAGAGGTTAAAAGAAAACAAGGGCAGCGAATGGTTCGAGACGAGTCCTGATCTCAAGCAGAACCCGGACAAACTTGACAGTAAGACCATCTTTTAAGCAGAACTTTCCTGTGACTGATATTTCTATTACACGGTTTGATCCCATCCTGAGACCAACACATCGTTTTCAATACTTCATAATACTCTTATTTCTTCTGTTTTGAATTCCATAATGGAGTCCGAACTCTAGGAATTTGGGAGATGTCACCTTAATGCTCTTATTAGGTTTGAATAATACATCCATTTTATTATATTATTCAGTAGAGCTATACAGTAGAACCTACATACACCTGCGTAGTTTCTGTCTAAGCCCAACCAGACCCTGTACCTGTAATTGTGGACCCAAGACTGATTTTAAAAACCTGCATTTCCAATGCAAAATTCATTCAATAATGTAATTTAAATAATATATTATTCACATTTATCACAAACTAGAGTACCTTTATTGTAGTAATATACATTTTTGACAGGATGGTCAGAACAGCCCCAAAAGGTCACAGACTATAAGGCCTGAATTCAATTTAATAAAATAAACTATAAAAAAACGGGAAGTTGGCTAAACTCGATCTGATTCAAGCCTGAGGGAACTTTGTGATAATAAAGTCTGACCAGGCTCGAATCCGGCAGGTCGGGTCGGCTACATCAGGTTTGAGTAGACATTCAAAACTCAGAAAGGGGGTGACCCCACCTCCAAACAGTGTTTCCTCCTCTATAAGACATCAGGGTAACCACAGGGACTTTGAGCTGATGACCAGTGGTTCAGTTCCTGAGGTCCACTCAGCGACCGTTTGTCTGACAGCCCTCTGGTGCATTTATACAGAATTATCTCATAAGCATGACAGTGTTTGCTCTGCTAAGCTGGTTCTCTTGAGTCCTCGGTGTGCGGCTGATTGACTCAACAACAGCCCGAGCTGCGCTTTGCGTCTCTAAGCTGATATGTCTCCTGACACCCACCAGCCTCTCTGCACATACAGAGACACACACACTCATGCTATGTCTTGCAAAACAAAAACACATTGCCTAACATTCAGCCAAAGACAAAGTGTCATGTAATTGATGCCTGTATTGACTCAAATGAAGCTCATTTATTTTCTTTATCCTCTGCATTTATTCCAGATCCTGACATCACAAATGCTGTGGCCTCTGAGGAGAAACCAGATTACGTGCTGTGAGTGTAAACATCTTTTATGATGTGGCATAGTTTAATTTTTAACACATTTAGGACACACTGGCTGTTACAATATGTGGTCAAAACAAACAGTGGGTGTTAACATCCATTCTATTTTTAACAGTATTCTTGCTATTTTTTCACCATCCGCAAGAGGAATTATTTACAGCTCCCACAACTTAAAATAATTGGTTTTCTTACACAACATATAACACAGACTTTACTTGTTTGTTGTGAATGTATTGGTCTTATATATAACTGACACATTCAACAAAGAATGGATAGAATACACCTGTATGTTTATCATTATCAGTATCACAATGCTGCCATCTTGTGTCAGAAATATGTACTACACAAAATAAGTTTTGAATTGCAACATGTATAAATGCAATTGTCTTTTTGCAGCTCATACGGCCCCATAATGACTTTGGAGCAGCGTGAGCGGTACCAGGAGGATTTCTGTGCAGAGTACGATGAATACAAAGACCTCCACTCGCGGATCGCCACCATTACTCACATGTTTGTTCAGCTAGGATCCAAGATCAAAAGCTTGCCCCCTGGCACACGAGAATATAAGGTACATACATTTAACCAGACGCATGCAAAACATGCACAAATATTTTATTATGCAGCTAAATAATATTAAACTATATAATCATTTTCTTCCTTTGTATATTTTAGATAATGGAAGACCAAATACTAGAAAAGTACTCCAAGTATCGAAAGGTGAGTTGAACATTCGAGTGGTTTAAGCTATGGTGTTGTTTTTGTTTCATCTCCCTAATTTTGTCAACATTGTTACTAAATGTCCTGTTCTTAGCTTCAATTAATTTCACCTCTTTATCATCAGTTAAAATATTCCTCAATCTCAGATATCACTCGATTTAAGGGAAATGTAATGAGAACAAGGGAATATCAATATGTGAACTCTTTCACACTTTCTTCTCTCTCCATAGAAGTTCCCAGGCTACCGGGAAGAGAAGAAACGCTGCGAATATCTCCATGAGAAACTGTCCTACATCAAACAGCTCATCGCAGACTATGAAGTCTCTCAGGCTTCTTCATAGCATTAGATCTCTTATTTATCATTTATCTTCAATGTGGAACCCCGTGCTTTGCATTAACAACAAAGGTTTTTTTAAAAAGCATTTCACCCGAGAGTTTTACTAAAGATTTTGGATGAAACTGCAGCGTCGACATCCACGGCCTCTGCTTGGATCAAGGACCATGCTGTGAGCAACGAAGATATGAATCAGTAGCAGTTCTCTATTTGTTTTGAAAGTCTATTTGCTTTCTCTTAATGAAATCACTTAAAAGATACAAGTCCAAGGGAGAGTGAAACACTTCTGTTAAAGCATGACAGACAACTAATAGTTTTTGACCTCCTTGCTAAAACCAGTGTCAGTGTAAGCCATTCTGATGGAATTATTTAAAAGGTAGGAAATTATGAGTTTAACTTATTCACTTTGTTTTTTGACATTAAGTCAAACACTGCTCCAGGCAGATTTCCCTTTTATGAATTTAAATATTTCAATATACTGTTGACTTTTTCAATACTATATCAAAGTTGCCTCTTTCATAATTGGAATAACGATTGAATAGCTTAGTGCAAAAAACTGATGTTTCAAGTCGTTTTTATCTCGGCCTTCACATCTGATTATGTAAATAGGGTGAGATAACTCTACTCGTTCCCAGTGCAGATTCCTTTAATGTTTCAGGCAATTATCTTAAAGCAAGACTATTTAAAAGCCATACTGCATTACCATCAACTTATTCAAACTTGATTTGAATTAAAAAAGGATATTTGCCAGGAAACAAGTGCAGAAATCTAACCCTTAGGTCAAACGTGGACCCTTTTTTATCAATTGATGTATTAAATTGAAGATGTGTTTTAAAATAAGGCCAGTGTGTAGCTCATACTTTTCACCTGAAAGGATCTGCTTAGCTTGTTTTATGACAACTTCTTAAAATACCTGCTAACTTTTTTGTTTCCAATTAGAACAATAACTGGAAAATATTTAAATGGTTTGAAATGTTAAGATGGAGGTACATGCTGTCTCCCAAATGCACTTGTTTAAAGTATTTATTCACCACACCCATTTTTTTTTAGTCACAAGTAAAGGGACCACAATACTTGGCCTTGATGGCTGTTGCAATAATTTGGTGAGGAAGGACAATTATTTCCCCCAAATGCAATACTGACATTGTTAACCCGCGACAAAGTCTAGTTTAAAGTATTCTAACCCACTGTAGAGAAGAGTCATGACATGTTCTTCCTTCTTTTAACTACTGATGTATTTATTTTAAGCCACCTTTCTCTGTTCTGTGCTTTCTTCTGCTCAGCTTGAAGCATAAGGTCTTTCTTCTCAAAAATGTGTTTCTCAATCCAAGCAGCTGGGAAAGCTTGTGAGCTGTAACGTTTTGTCTCCAGCAGTTCAAATGACAAAAGACTGAGAGCTGTTAAATGTTTTAAATGCAGTTCAAATGGGAAAAATCTGTTTTGGCAGGAGGAGATATCAATGTTTGAAGTCAACTAAACTATATTTGTTTCTCTCGAGTTTGACAGCGAATTGAACAGTATAGCTGTGGGTGATTTCCTCATATTGACCCAGGGACAAATACATTGAACATACATTTGATATGGGAAAACACTAACAACATAAACCTTTCAGAAGGACTCATTACCAGCATATTTGAAAATGCTGAGCTGGGAATCATAGAAACGCTCACGAGAAAGCTGCCTGAATTGATAACGTTGAAGGGCACAGTGAAGGATTTCCAAGTCCCTAGATATTTGGTATTTAAGGAAATACTGAGCCATATTGGTTAAAAGAAGAAAAGTGTATATTTGCTACACAATAACCTGTTAAGGTACTATTTTAAACAACTGAAGGGGCTTTTTAATCTTTTGAATTCCCCTTAATAATCAGTGTCAAAAAAGGGGGCAGAGGGCTTGTTACATTTCCATTTGAATTGTAATTTTTTTTGTGGTTACAGCTTTTTACTGAAAGTTATCACTGAGTCAATGACGTAGAAGCCTTAAAATGACACTTTTATCAACAAACTGCCAATATCAACAAGGATTCATCACGTGCACACACACCTGTTTTTCTGCCTTATATTCCTCTGAGCTGTTACATTTAAACCTGTCTTTCACTGTTCAAATGAAAGTGTCTTTCCCACACTTTTGAATCTTACTTTCTGGAGGAAATCTTTGATTATGTAATTTCAGAATTACTATGATGGCATAGCGTTCTCATCAGTTGCATTTTTTTTTCTTTCTTTAAGGTACGCTGTTTTTCATAATCAGATATGTTGGTCAGGTATTTATCATTAGGGATTCCACTTTGGTTTTTACACTCTTTCACTTTGATATTATCATCTCTTCTTAGCACATGGAGCCATTTGGTTTGAAGACTGTCAACCGAGATTTCAGATCAAAAGAAATCCATTGTAAAAATAACAGTGATCATCAATTCCAGGTAATGGGTGGTAATTATAAGAAGGTTACAGGGGGTGCAAAGTATAATTGTGGTGAGGGGTTGATTTAAAGACCATGATTATCTGTGGGATATTGAATATAGACCATAATTATCAGTGGGTGATGGAAAAAAATCACTAGTCGTAAAAAAACTGAACCATTCTTCCAAAATCACAGATGGATTTTATTTATCTGATGAAGTCTTAATCACAAGCTACAAAAAAAGTTCAGACGGTGTTTTCTTTTATGTGTTTATTGCGTACTGCAGGTATTTTGACTGTGTACATGCTGCATTCCTGCTGAAGGGAAAGCCTCATCTTATTCAGAGAAAAGTATGCATTATGAACTGCATTTTACAAATGTACACTTTCTATTTTTCTGTTGTGCAATGTTCAAAAGAATAAAAACATCAAAGATATGTCCTTGTTTCATGAGCCTTGCTCTTTGAATTTCCAATGCAGGTAGTCTGCATCATTCATTGATCATCATTATTGATGTTGTCTTGACACAACATTGTTTTACTGTGCAGTCGTCTGAGTATACGATGTCTGCATTAAATGGTTTATTGGTTAAGTTTGTCTAACAAAAATAATCAAACTAATCTGTATACAGAATTAAAATGCAACATACTTTAGAAAGGGAGTATTTGTGCCTTATGAGAGGTTCAAGTTTTTTTTAGTTTGTTTTTGTCATACGGACACAGTGTAGTTATGGCGATGACAATCTTAGGTCACAGGCTCCTCCAGGGCCTATACTACGAAGCTGGTTCAACCTAACCTGGATATGTTTGAGTTAGCCGGTTGGCCTAATCCAAAACATACGCGCTCTCGCTAAACTGTACTACGACGCGGGTTATCAAGTGGATCGCTCAAGCCAGCCGTGTCCTATCTAGTTAGGTGCGCGTTCACATGAAAGGGATGGTATCTGGAGCATTCGACCAATCACAAACATGGAGAAGCGTACTGACAGCGCAGCGTCATACTTCCTGAATGAAAAGTGAACTTTAATACTAGTCAAAAATGAAGAAGTTAAACTTTAAACATCCATGACTTAAACACTTTATCCAGGATAAAAGCCACATAGTCTGCACCTGCAAGGTGAATACAGCTGGCAAAAGAAAAAGTGTTTGAATGCGTACATTAACAGGTTTATGATATCACTGCCCCGTCTAAAACACGATTTGACTTTAATTACATTTATCTCGAGTGTTTCGTCAACTTAATGTGTTGCTTAAAATAATACTTCTGCATACAGTATGTGACACTGTGAGTGTTGCACGGCCAGATAGGGCTCAGCTGACTCAGATAAGAAAATATGATACATTATGAAGTGATATGCCGCGGACTGTACTTAATGTTACTCTGATCCGGTTACTTAGGCCTATGTTGTGGCAGATATTTAAGTAAGCTTTCTTAACGCTAATGTTATAATAGTCAGATTGCTCTGAAGATGGGAGGTGATATTCTATTAATGTTCACGTTCACACAGTCGGTGATTTTTGCCAGCCGTCTTTCCTGCGACGGCAGCTTTTCTGTATTTCCTTTCTCCTGTAATATGACTTGATCGCTTTAAACTCCACACACTGCTCTCTGATTGGTCAGCAGGCAGTGCTTTCACTGAGTTGAGCTCTTAGCCTGCAACCTAACCTGCTCCCGACCAGGTTAGCCGCTTAGCATAAGTTACCATGGAGATCTAGCCTGCTAAAAAGAGAACCAGCTTCGTAGGACCGGAAAGCCGGAGTTTTCCCTGAATTTAGCCGGCTAAGCGAAAATCCTGCTTCGTAGTATACCCCCCAACAGTGCAACACAATAAAACAGATAAACAGAAATATAGTGCAAGTAAATAGTAAATAGAAAAATAGTTTAAAAAGGTGAAATAGTGCAATAAGAGTCTATATGCAGAGTGGTACGGTACCTACCCAAAATACCCTCTCCTTTGCTGTTTGACAGATACTGTTATTCACTAAATAGCCTACTAATGAGCTTATGAGTTTTCAGTGTTTTTCAATGAAACCACTGTGAATTTGAGTTTATTAACATTTACCCTTGTGGTCAACATCTGAACATAACCATTTACATACAAAACCTTATAAATATATCAATATATTTTCTTCCTATAGATTTAAGATTCAAAAGTTATATTGTCATAAGCACAGAAGCTATGGAAATCTTAAGTCCCAGTCTCCATTTACAATGCAACATAAATAAATATAAAACAATAAAAATAGTCTAAAAAGAAACAGGATAGAAATAAAAAAATGTTTTATAAAAAAGCCATCTGGTTATTTAAAGATCTATTTGATTTTTTGAGTTTGTGTTTGCAGGGACGAGGTAATAACAAAACACCAGATTATTCAATTCCTCCATATTGATTGAATTTGAAGGGATGTAAGAGGAGAAAATAAAGCTTTAAATTGTGTGTGTGTCTATTGATTTTGAAAGACGATCCCTAAGCAGCTGCTGTTTGACAGATATCGGAAGCCAATTTATCCGTGACGGCATCCTAACCGTAACAAATAAGACTATTATCTGAAACAATTAACACTGGGCCACCATAAATATGTTATGGCACTGATTTTCAAGTAGGCTACCGGTAACCTTACTGTAGAAGGATTTGAAGACATGGCAACAGTTGTCATGACGACCGTGATACACTCCACGGCTTCTGGTGTGACAAATGAAGGTAAAACCGCAGGCTTAGCAGCATGAGACATGAAATGACATTTTGAGTTATATATATTTGTATTTGATAGTTTAACTCACGGCTGAGCTAAGCAACGAGCTACTTTGTGTGTGTTGTGGTTATAGTTGTATAGCATTAGCTCTACCTTTTGTGAACGTGTTGTTGTTGTAGTTTGGCTAACAAGCTAACATGCCTGCTTCTTAACTAGGCCCAAACAGTCCAGGAAACGTTTTTGTATTGTAATGCAAAGTATACGCCTCTTCTTGTTAACTTGTTTTAGGCCTATTTTTACCAGAGTTGGAACGTTTTTGAGAGACTTGTAACCAGTGGTGTAAAGTAACTGAGTACATTTACTCAAATTTTGAGGTACTTACTTTATTTAGTAGGTACTGGGCCCACGCAGAGGGAGAAGGACAAAACCCCTATTTCAGTTGCACCATTTTTTTGTGCAAATGCTGCATCTTCTATTCTTTCTTAAAGTACACCACTTCCTTTAATTATGTTTAATGGTAATACTTTTGTACTTTAACAATATTTGAATACTTGTCTTTCACTTGTAACTGAGAATTTCAACTCTGTATTAAACCTGATTAAAAGTAAAAATTCCGAGTACTTTTTCCACCACTGATATTACAATGGTTGTAACAAAGCACATTTAGTCAAGTACTTTTTATACAGTTATATACAGTTTTGATGTACTTTACGGGTTTCTATTTGTTTACTCCTCATTGTAATGTAACTTGAAGTTTACAAACAATAAAATGTTGATTCTAACATTAACATTTTCTGATCATAGGATGTCCACGTATTCCAGGAAAAGCACCGTTGACTCAAACATGACAGCAGCTTGCAGCACAGAAACATCCATGAAGAAAACACCTACGTTGGAAATGTCCCATGCAACAGAGGTATAGATTGGGGGGTTTAAATGTATTGGATTATTATTGGGAAATTATTCTTGTCACATAATTGACAAACCATCTGCACAACTCTTTCTAAACTCTGTGTTATTTTGACCATTATTCCAATGACAATGCGTCCAAAGAGCTCTACAGGCACATTAAGACCTTTCATTGTATTCTAATAACGACTCATGTGCTTAAGAGGATGTGATAAGGTCTTCTTCATTTTCACCTATTTCTCTGATCACTGTCTTTCACTTCCTATATAGAACATTTATTTATTGAAACATGTAAAGCATTTTATTCTTCCTCGTATATGTCTGTTCTATCATAATTGTCTTTATCCTTTTCCTTGCTTTATCCCGCCTCCTTGGTTAGCTCAGAGTGGTGCCGTTATGTTCACACTTTTAGCACACTACCTGTCCTTAAAACAGTGTCCGGCAGTGGCTCAGTCAGTAGGGGGCTTGGACTGTGAGCCGTAGGGTCGCCGGTTCAAGTCCCCGACCAGACCTATATATGGAGTGTGGACTGCTACATGAAGAGGTCCCAGTTCACCTCCTGGGCCCTGCCGTACAATAGCTGCCCACTGCTCCTAGTACTAGACTCCTGGTTAAATGCAGAGAACAAATGTCACTGTGTGCTGTGTGCTCTGCATGTGTGACCATTAAAGAGGGTTTTCATCCCTCCCAATTCTATTCTAAAATCTATTAAACAGACCGTAAAAAAATAGGTTATTGAATGAAAAGATCAGATCAGTGTTTTTCAAAGGAATTACCTTTTCTCTGTTGTGACTTGTCTGTCAGCTCCCAGAAAGCACCCTCTGTGTGGCGTGCTCTGCAGACGGCAGGCTCCTCGGCCTGGGTCACTCCCGGGGTTTCTCTGTGTGGTGTGCTTGTTCTCTGCTCTGTGCTGCAGAGTGGCTGCAGGACGGGCTGGAAATGACCTCTATTCAAATCACCAGAATGGCTGAGAAAGCCTATCTGCTTGCCACAGTTGACGATATGGGTCAGTATAGTGCCTCTCTCATCCTTCTTCTGCATAAAACATGAACAGATAGTCTGGGATTGACAGATTGACATTTATTTGTACACTGGAAATACTCTGCGTGATCCTGAAGTCATGAATTATTACTGAACTGCGCTGAGACAAAAACACATGGAATTAAAGAAAATAAAGGTTACAACAAGAAAGGCCAAAGAGATTTTCAGAAAGTGTTAAATATGTTTTGTCATTCTGGAATAAGTTCCTTTCATTTTTCACTGCAGGTGTTGCCAGAGTCTTTGCATATCACTGTGAGAGCATTCACCTCCTCAGCGTTATTAACACCATGGTACGTACAGATATATTTGTGACTGTCCTCCACCTTTTTTGGTTTGTATGTGTTGTTGATAGGGACACTTACATAATGTCAAACTGTTTCTGTTTTTGTGTGTTAGGGTTAGGAGTGTAACATTTTGTTTTCAATAATTCATTCCTTTCAATATCAGGAAAATATCAACAAAAGGAGCATTTGCTTGACATTTGAACTGTCTGAAGGGGGACATTATGGAGCGGCGTCAATCAGCTGTAAGTACGCCATTCCTGTAGAGCTCCTTTAATTAATTAATGATTTTAATTAAAAGCTTCTCTTTCAAGTATTTATTGCATGATTTTCTCTTCTCTATAAGGTAACAGTGATGTTTGGCTCGAGGTCTATCACTTCCCCTCAGACGCTTGGCTCAAAGAGTTGGAGATGGAACCATCTCAAAATCAGGTAATGTACTGAAATCTGAATGATAGGGTAGATATAACATGGTTGCGTATTAGGCATCATAGAGCCATTCGACATACAATGACATTTCATTGTCAACAACCAGTTGAATCTGACATAAGTTCGAATTTATTACGTTTTTTTTTTCAGTAAGTAGTTTTCAAATATACAGAAAGAAAACGGAGGGCAGCAGTTGTATCTTAAAAATGAGAAAATGGTAGAATATGTTCACAGATAAAGGCATATAATGGCATTAAGAACAGAAAAGTACTTGGACTCAATGCTTTCTAAAAACAGTGCTACCCTTGGAGCGTGTTGCACTCCAGAGTGGCTACCGACACAATAATACATAACAATACATGCTCCTGTGCTCTCTGTTATTAGCAATATGGCTGGGAAGGATGTTCCCACAGGGATTTCTAGTTTTAATAAGAATGTATGCCGGTTTATCTGGTGCCAGATACTCCTATATGCCATTGAGTTTCAAGTACAGAGGACATTTCAAGCAGTTTGAATGTTATTTGAATCCTCAGGACCCTGACTCATCTGCAGATGTGGAAGTGAAATGGTCTCCACTTGCAGCGGTGATTAAAATCCAGCCACCCAAGACTCCTGCAGGTATAATTGTAGAGCAACCATGTATTACAACTATAGTGTGGTGTGTGGAAGTGGAAGTCATGGTGTAGAATAGATGCATGGTGTTTTTCTTAGGACGTGTGATATTAAGTAGGCAAATTAACTCAAACACGTCATGTTACAATTCTTTTGCTGCTTGCTACAAAAGGAAAACTCCCGCAGCTCTCATGTCAGGGGTACTTGAGTGAGTGACATGCAGGCTCTGCATGCACAGCAAACCACCAATCACAATCAAATCTACAAAGCAAACGGACCAGAAACGGACCCGGTGATTAAAGGTGAAAACACTGAATAAAGTAGTTTCATGTGTTTCTCCAGGGCAGCTCGGCGCTGGTAAACGAGCTAGCTCAGCTTGTTGCTCTGATAACTTAAGATCCAGATGTCCGTGACTAAAATCCTTCATCCGGTTAAATATAGTTAGAAAAATACCAATTGTATAGCATTAAAGTTCAAGAAAGGATGGTTTGCGGACAAAAAAAACTGTCTTTTCTTCAATTCCTGTATTTCTTCGTATCGCAATATACATCGCAACGGGGGAAAATCGCAATGTCCGTTTTTTCCAATATCGTGCAGCCCTAGTATTTATATAACTTTCCGCCAGGTTTCCGAAGACGGATATGAGGAAGGGATGGTAACTGGTGCGGCGTTTGTCGACCTCTCAGCTGCCTATGACACAGTCAACCATAGACGTCTCCTCAGTAAGATCCTGGAGACCACAAGAGACACCTGCCTGACAGAGCTGATTGAAAGCATGCTTGAAAATAGGCACTTCTTCGTTGAGCTAGGAGGAAAGAAAAGCAGGTGGCGAAGACTCAGGAATGGCCTCCCACAGGGAAGTGTGCTTGCACCACTTCTCTTTAACATCTACACCAACGACCAACCAAAAAGTGTAGACACCCGCCGCTTCATCTATGCAGACGATCTTGGCATAGGTGCACAAGCCACTGATTTCAAAACTGGAAGACAGACTCTCTAACGCTCTGGCAGAGCTAACACCTTACTATGAAGAGAACCACCTACGTGCAAACCCATCTAAGACACAGGTGTGTGCCTTCCACCTGAGAAACCATGAAGCCAAGCGCCAACTGAAGGTCAGCTGGTCAGGAACCTCCCTTGAACACTGTGAGCACCCAGTCTACCTAGGGGTAACCCTGGACAGACTATGCCTCTCTTTTAAGACCCACGCTGAGAAGACTAAGTGCAAAGTGAGTGCGAGGAATAACATCATCCGCAAGCTCACCGGCACGACCTGGGGTGCAAACCCACAGACTCTGAAGTCAACCGCACTAGCCCTCTGCTACTCAGCTGCCCAGTATGGGAACGAGCTGCCCATGCCAAGAAGCTGGATCCCGCCCTCAATGCTAGCTGCCGCATTATCACAGGCTGCCTGAAATCAACACCTACAGACCGTCTGTACATCCTGGCAGGCATAGCCCCACCAGAGATACGACGAAATGCAGCAAGCAAGAAAGAGCGCCAACAACAGTCTACTGACCAAAGACATCCTCTCTTTGGCCATGTGCCAGCCAAAAGCCGCCTTAAATCCAGGAAAAGTTTCCTGAAGAGCGTCCCACCCCTCGGAACACCGAGCATAAGCGGTGAAAGAGTTACTCGGTGGGAAGAAAGACTTGACAACCTCCCGCGCCATGCTGAGAACTCTGTCACAGGAAAATAATTAGCAAAGTGGAGCTCTGCCCAAACACTAGGCTAAATCAGCAACAACAATGGAGCTAAAGGCGAGCGAGGCACTGCCCCCTGGAGCAGACACCAACTACGCAGTGTGGAAATGCCTAAACAGAATAAGATCTGGTGTTGGACGTGCAAAAGCCACTCTCGCCAAATGGGGATACCTAAATGACGGAGACGTTGTGTGTGACTGCGGCATTGAACCACAAACCATGCAACATCTCCTGATATGCCCCCTGCTGGAGCAACCCTGCACAACATCGGACTTGGCAGAGTTTAATGAGAAGGGACAGCAATGTGTTCAGCTGTGGCTGAACCACATCTAACCAAGCCCTGTACCTGACTGCCTTGTGGACACGATAAGAAAATATATAACTTTCTCTCTTTTTAAATGACTAAAGTGAAAGTTATTTGTTTTCTTTGCTGTTACAAGCATAGACTGTAGGTGACAAATTGCAGTTAAATAATAAGCACATACATTGAAGATAAGAATCAATATCCCGGCATGTTTCTGCTGTTTTGCAGGGACAGAACTGGATGGTCCACTCGAGGTGTTGCAGAAGAACGACTTTTTGACATACTGTCTGGCTCTGGACAAAGACATGGGCAGCAGTCAATGGGATGAACAGCCTTTTGATAAAGAAGCAGGAAAAATAAACGAAAGCCTAAGGTTCGATAAAGCTTACAGTTTCGACCAGCATGTAACCGCGAAGAAATATCATAGCTCTGTTTGAGATGTACTTGCATGTTCTTTGATTGAAGTCTTTGCATACATTATTCATGTCTCATACATGAAATCGTTTTTCAGACGTTGCACCCATCACTTTCTCCTGCCTTGTGGTCAGTTTCCTGGTGATAGTCATGCAAAGGATCAGCCAGGTTTGTAATGGACGTGGGAGCGTCCACTAAAAACACATTTGACAATTGCAGTTGCCAGCTAATTGATCCCTGTTGTTGATGTATCCCTCATTTTCATTCAATCAAGGCCTTATCATATCTACAGTGGCAGACTGTGCTTCTATTAACGTCGTCTTTAATCTCTGACCTTTTCTCCGCAGCATTGCCTGTTTCTGTCTGTGTGTGGTGGAGTGGCAGCCATAATCTTTTTCATTATTTGCTACGAAAGTCACCAAAGAACAAAACGGGTAGGATATGTATCTGCTGGGTGCTCACATTGTTAAAACATGTTGGGTGTTGTTACTAGGCATAGATTTCTGGTGTTGACCTTTCTGTTTTTGGGGCAGATGTGGAACCCATGCTAGATGTGTTGTGGCCAAACGCAAAGGAAATCCTCTGCTCTGCTGTTAGTCGATGCACACGTTTCATTGCTCTTGGGCTCGACGACGCTTTAGTGTGTGTGTGGGACAGGCAGTCTGGTGAGCAAACCTTATGGAGAAGTATTCCAAAAATATGATCCTATCCAAGCCATTCAATTTGAGCATTTGTGTTTATTTGGTTTCTCCTTAAAGGTAGGGTAGGTAATTCACTTCAGAAACACTTGTTGTTATATTCCATGGAATGCTCTTAACATCCCGATAGCAATGAATACATTAAATGCTTTGACAATAAATACATAACAAATTTCATCTCTGGAAGCCGTAGCGCTGTAAAAAGCACGACCAATCATTTTAGCCGGCCCGGCTAAAATAACTGGATGGCCTACCTGCCTGTCAGCCTTCCATCTGTGCACAAACTTATCTCGTGTCCTCATTGGTCATGTGCGCGTCCGTGTGTGTTGGAGGAGGGACTCTGTAAGGAAGTCTGAAGGAAGGGGCAGATTTTATTCGGCTGCGTACTTTCAAGTTCTAGCGCACTCGAGCTGGTTTCTCCATTCTTACCTACCCTACCTTTAATGAAAATGTCATGTAAAAAAAACATATTTGTTCCTATAGTATCCACATGTAGTTTTATTTTAATATGTCTACCTTAACATGAATCAGTGTATGCTATCCAGCTCCTCATATCAGTTATCTTAGTTATTTTAGGATTTCCCCAGAAGAAACATCACTGAAAAGCAATAATGAGTTTGTGGAATGATGCAGCAACAGACACGTAGACACTTTTGCCTCCTAGGTTTGCAATAAAGCTATGGCTTGTTTCATTCTCATTTTCTTCCCCCCCTCAGGGTCTCCTTTGTCTGTTGTCCCAGTGTCCGCAACAGACAGTGCTTTCTCCAGGATGCAGTTTGTGGATTTCCGGCCTGAGTCTGCTGATGATTCCCAAACTGCTGCAACAGTCTGTCTTTCAGTGTTGTGTAAAAGTGGAACGGTTCATGCAGTCACTTCAGGACGAGGGGCTCAATCCTGCACAGCGCAGCTCAATGAAAGGTATCCTATATGTT
Organism: Gymnodraco acuticeps; assembly: GCF_902827175.1. Taxonomy (NCBI): domain Eukaryota; kingdom Metazoa; phylum Chordata; class Actinopteri; order Perciformes; family Bathydraconidae; genus Gymnodraco; species Gymnodraco acuticeps. The sequence goes on from NW_022991470.1 coordinate 507,474, forward strand.
TGTTACACATTTCCATATCATGTATTTATTATCTCTGTCAGATCAAATGCAATCAAACAAAACATTACCTCACTCATAACGTCCTCTGTCGCGACAGGCCCAAAGACAGCGGAGACATCCCAACTGTCATTGCACCAGTGCCGTTCCTGCAGAGTATGGTAGAAACAATAAAGTTACTCATACAAAAGTTAAGCTCAAATGCAGAGGGAATTCCTATAGTACCAAAAGTATAACAATATTTGATTCTCTGGATTCTCCTGTCTTACTTTTTTGCCTCGACCAGATGCTTGTGGTGCAAAGAAATGGAAAAATGTTCCTCCAAGATGTCCTCAACAAAACCAAAGTGTGCTTCTTAAATCCTCCTAAGACTTTTCAGATTTCCACTCCCTGCAGTCCTGTTTATGCTCTGAACACTAAACAGCAGACTCTGGTCATACAAGGTAAACCAAGAGTCAAATGTTCTTTATTAATCCCCAGAGGAAAATACATGTTCATTGTTTTTGTTGTTATTTTACATTATTCACTAAGGAACAAAATACACACATGCACAAACGGGTTGAAGGGCCGCATGGTGAGGTCTGCTAAAAGTCAACAATCTGTACTTTGTTCAATTAGGACCAAGGAACCCTCCAATTCTTCCACAGACTGAGCTACTGTCCCAAATGAAATCTGAACTGCTGTCACTAAAGGCCTTCATGTCTTCCACAGGGGAGCAGGAGTCCAGCTGCAGCGCAGGGAGACAGAGCCAGCTGTTCAGCTTCACTTTTGGAGAGCATGGCATCATGGAGCAGTATATAATTTCACATCCAGACTCCCAGAGACAAAACACACTGGAGGAAGCCTGCAATATCTACCTCCGGCAAAGGTTGCTTTCTTTGTGTCTAGCAACCATAATCTATGTGGTGTCCAATAGTTTTTGGAAAATATATTCCCACAAATCCAAACAACAGGGCACAAACTATCCACTGTTAAAGTAGTGTCTTATCATGTGTCCCCTATGTTTTCATGTGAAGAGCGCTGTCTGTGGATGAAAGGAACAAAGCTATAGCCCACACATGGAAGCAGCTGCAGGACACAGCCGAGCTCGAGCAACAGAGACACAGCCAGCTGAGGGGCAGCAGCACATCTTGTTTTGCTCCGAGGTACTATTGTTTCTTTGTATTTCTGCATGTTCTTTGTATTCCATTGAAGAGCTCCTTCTGAATGCACCCTGCAAGAATGTTCATTAGAGACTGTTATCTCACAGGTCCAAATGATATTTCCAATATAACGTTATCTCCGGTTTTATGCAAGAACTACCAAACATATTTGAGGCAATGACCCTTAATCAGTTTAACTGTACAAAAAGGACATTGACATTGTTTTATTATGTTGAATTAGTTGTTAAATCTGTGGTGCTGGAAGGCCTTCTCTGATATTTTACGCAAAAGGATGAGTGTATTTGGAGTGATTATGTCCCCTTTGGGTCCTTGAATGTCTCATAAGTTTTATTTAATGACAGTACACAAAAAACAAAACAGGGTGCAAGAAATATTGAAGTGCATTTGGAATGTTATAGTCTGTCCCATAACAGTCACTGAAAATATGTTTGGGTTTAGGAAGCAAAAAACGAGCTAAATGTTGTCTATTTGTATTGAGTACCATAGAGTAACAGCTAATTGGATGAAAATATGTGAGAGGGACTCACAGTCAGAAGATCAAAACAAATCAGATAGGATATTGTTCTTCTGAAACCAATCAGCAATATGCAGCTGTTGAATTATTCATGATTTTCTCTCTTTATTAGTGCAGATTGGCGGCAGATCAATCATTTGAATCCTTGAGCTACAATGGAGAGGTGGTGTTCATTTGACAGAGAGATTCTTCGGATGACATCTCCCTTATCGTTTGCATACAAACACACTCTCCATTGTTGCATCGTTGGTACTGCATCTTCAGCGCATCAGATCGGACTCTGTGTGAAAAGGAACTGCTGCGGAAAACAGATTTGAATATGTGCTCAAAAGCCTCATTATACATTAAATAGAATAATGTACTGAGGGTGACGGCAAAGGGCCCAAATATCATTGATAGCGTAATAAAAGTGCAGGTGCTCTATTCAAGATATCCACATTTGTACCAGGGGAAAAACAATTAGACAGTATAACAATGCAGCAATAGCCTCTTAACGAAACAGAGACTTAACTGTCATTGCTGTCTTTTTGCTGTTGGTCTTGTGCTTTTAGTCATTTCCTTGTGATATTGATGCTTTATCAACATTTAATGTTATACAAAAAAATAAAAAACAAACCTGCTGTTGTCATTCCCAGCTCCCAATCCCCTCTGTTTTGCCTTCCCTAGAAACGTCCAATCAACTGCAGCGATGGCCTCTTTAGGCATTTGCTCTCATTAGTACAAAAGTAAAACAAAAGAGAATTGATAACAATAACAGAGAATCCCATATCAGAAAACGGTCTTCCTCTGAAGCTAAATGTCAAACTGTTGAACTTATTTTATTTCTTAAAGATTATTAAATGTTGAAACAATTAAATGAATTTGATAAAACCAGCTGTGTAGTTGCAATTACAATTTTTGATGTCTAAGGTCATGTTTTAAATATGGATTACTTTTCGGATCCTGGTGGCAAACAATTTGTATGTATGCATGAGCTCAATTTCACATTCAGGTAGAGTCAAATATGAAGTATATAGGCATCAATTTAAAGAATGCATGTTTTCTTATCACCATTTAAAATTCTAATTGCTTGCGGACATAGCAGAAGGTGACCTAGAAAATCTTCCACATAAAGCCTGGAAGGCTTAAATAAACCCTGTGCCCAGATTACAAACTGTTTATCATTAAATATTTCCTAAGACATGAAAGATGATGCAATTCCCAGTTATTCAGAGTTCACTTTTGAGTATTATATTTTCCTTCATAAATATTATTTTAAAGAAAATATTTTATTTAATATTTATTTATTTTTTGTACACTATCATGACATGATATATGCCGATCCGTCACTGTCTGCACCAGAACCTTCTTTCCCAACCATTCTTCGTTATTAACATAAAAAACTGTATGTTTGATTCCAAAGAGCATAGCGAGGAAGATATGAAATTATCTGTTAACTCTTCCAATGTCAATTTGTCACACTCAGAGGGTATAAATGGCCTTTTCATCTGGACGCTATGACTCAGCACTGATTAGCGGTAGCATCCCCTCAAGGCTCGTCGGCCTACACATCACTGCAGACATGAGGATGTGTCTGAATCTATGAAGCCTGATGTACTTATATGATTCTGTTTTCTTCAAGTTTGTATTTTGTTGGTCAAACGCACTTATTGTAAGTCGCTTTGGATAAAAGCGTCAGCTAAATGCAATGTAATGTAATGAATGGCATTGCCGTGCAACAGGGATTTGCGTGCTTATAATTTAAAATGAGATTTGTTTATCTCTCCCCACACAGCTTGTCTTCATTTACCCTCTGAAAAATGCTTTCAACAGCAACAGATTCAAACACTTCAAATCTTAGTGAATACATTTTATTAAAAAAATAACCACAAGTTAAAATGAACAGAGCAATAAACATTCTTTGTAACGAAGCTTGTGATGTCAGTCTGTTGTGATTGAAGCTTACCTTCTGCAAGAAAATCCAACTACTGTGCTTTCCGACCATTGCAGTTGTGAATTTTGTGATTTATACAGAAGTATTTGACGATTGGTAAAGTAAATCAAAATGTCACATCAAGAAATACAGGAACCCCACACATCAGACGGTCAAACACAAAATACATTTAAATAAATAGAAGTATTATGAAATTGTCAGAGAGCCTCATACGGTAAATTCCCCTCATTTGATGCTCTCGGGGCTGGACTGGTTTGGATCTCGCTCTGTGTCGTTGTCTGGGGTTAATAAGCTGATGGTTGTATCTGCTTTAGTTTGGTCGTCATCACACAGCATGAACCTCTCCTGGCTCACGGGGCTCCCGTCTCTCTTCAGCGGCAGAGAGTTGGCGGCGCAGGTGAAAGACAGGACTGTGGGGTTCTCCTGATTGGACGCTGCGCTGGCTTTGCAGTAAAACCTCCGCAGCCCCTTTCGGAAGTGAATGGTGAACAGGCCGTAGATGAGAGGATCCAGGCAGGCGTTGAAGAGCCCGAAGATGAACAGGATGTGGGTCAGGGAGTGGGAGACCTTCCCCTCCAGGTCGTTGGGGAAGAACCAGTACCACAGGCCCAGCAGGTAGTATGGAGTCCAGCAGATAATGAAAGATGAGACGATCACTATACTTAACTTTAGAGTCCTCATCCGCGCTCTGGGGATGTTATTCTTTGAACACCGCAAGCGCACTTCATTGGAGGGAACTGAGAGAAGAACAGGAAATACATTATTTCACATTAGTCACTCAGGAGCAAAGTGGTGAACCGAGGGACTGGCATTAAGAGCATGGAACATCCTTCTTGAATCCTAAAAATACACAATTTGTACTCATCTTGGTGAGAATTTCCTCAATAACTTTATTGAATGAAAGCTGGGACCAGTGCCACGTCCTTCGTGTGAAAGAGTTATCCTGATTAGACCGATGACTATTTGTCGATGGGTCTGTTTTTTTTGGTCTTCTTAAACTGGTTTTAGATTTATCTGTAACTCTCTTAAATCCAAAGTACCTGGACAATTGTCTATAAACCCCACACATATCATTATTTTCAAATACATGTGACTTGCTTTTTTTGAGTCATTAAGAAAGGCTGTCTATATGGAGAGGATTTTAGATGAGGACATGGAGGTTAATTAAACACGATCTGTAATAATCACAATTACAATTTCATAATAAAATTAACCTAAACAAAACAGAAGGGCATCAACTCAACTCAAATATTCAAACTGTTAAAAAGTATATTGGAGAACATGTTGTATTTATAGATAGATTTATATCTATATTTAGATAGATATTTATCATGTGTACACTAATATGTAATGATTACCTTCAGAACTCATAAGTAAGGTTTCATTTGTTAACAGGTTTAAGATTTTCCTTAACTCTTCCTTCATTTGGTCATCATTTCTAAATAAGAGCACACTGTTATCCAAGGTAACTTCATCAAGGATGCAACCAAGTGGTTGAGAGTAAACAGGATTAGCTGGTATCATCCTGTTAGCCTGGATAGTTAAGATACATTTCAAGAACAGGGCCCAGGACAGAGAAGAGATAATAACTAAATCACCCAACCAACCACCCAGCTTCTATCAATGCACTTTTACTAAAAGGGTCAAACAAACTGCAGCTACAGATGTTGTTATTAAAAAGCTAATCCCTGAAGTAAACAGATCCACAGAGCCTCTATTTGACCTCACCGTTGTCCCTTTTCAGTCTTTTGGAGATCTCACAGAAGATCCTGGTGTAGCACGTGATCATGATGACCAGAGGCAGCAGGAACAGGCAGGAGAAGGTGAACATGTTGTAGGCCGTTTCATGCCAGTGAGTGCCGAAACTCCCACGTGTAGTGCACTGAGTGAAGTCCTCTGGATGGACGATGGTCACGTTGTGAAAAAGGAACATCTGAGCAGGGAAAGGAACCACGATTAGAAAGGAATGGAGAAAACATCCATGGCTACTACAAAAGATTCAGCAATAACGTTCCATTCCCCATAAAGGCTGTCTCAGGACACAAAATGTCTCAAGATGTGGGTTCCGGCTATAGTGCTAGTTAGACATGTCGATAGTTTGTATTTTATGTGAGATATTTGTTCCTAGGATCCATTAGGATTGTCAGATGTCTGTTGGCTTTACTCCCTTTACCTCAAAGGGAATAAACTGCTAGCCATGCTTCTTGTAATGATGGAAAAAGTTACCAAAATCACTATTAGATAACAAACCATTAAAGTATGCTATTGGTTATTCAATACCTGTTACCGGAATAAATTGGTTGTTGGATTTTGGTCTCTATCTGAATAGTAAACAGATTAAATAACGGACAGATGGGCATTTATGGTCAAAGGACACGTAATCACTTCCTGGACAGGACTGTTTTCACATTTCTTTATGCAAATAAAGAGCTCCTTAAGATTCTTACAATGGTCCTCTCGCCTGCTCAACCTCCCACATGGCATTACATACATGTCCATGTTGACAAAAGATTGCAGTAGCTGGACCAGCAGAAGACAACAAATTAAAACACAAATTTGCACTCTGCAGCTCCATTTACATTTTACATTTATTCTACACTTCATTTGCACAACTGAAGAGAGCATTAGCTGGAAATCCACGTGTGGATGTGCTTTTAAATTAATTAATTAAATAAATGCACTTAAGGCAGCTACAGTCTGCAGATCTTTATTTATGATTTTCATGACAAAACATTTTGGCGACAAACTCTTCCTGCTAATGGGCTCATTTTCCATCCAGTTTTGCAATTTGAAAATCTACACATTTGTATCTACGTTGATAGTGATAATAGAGTGAAAGTTATCTACGTTGATAGTGATAATAGAGTGAAAGTTATCTATGTTGATAGTGATAATAGAGTGAAAGTTATCTATGTTGATAGTGATAATAGAGTGAAGTTATCTATGTTGATAGTGATAATAGAGTGAAAGTTATCTATGTTGATAGTGATGATAGAGTGATGTTATCTATGTTGATAGTGATAATAGTGTGAAAGTTATCTATGTTGATAGTGATAATAGAGTGTAAGTTATCTATGTTGATAGTGATAATAGAGTGAAGTTATCTATGTTGATAGTGATAATAGAGTGAAAGTTATCTATGTTGATAGTGATAATAGTGTAAGTTATCTATGTTGATAGTGATAATAGAGTGAAAGTTATCTATGTTGATAGTGATAATAGAGTGAAAGTTATCTATGTTGATAGTGATAATAGAGTGAAAGTTATCTACGTTGATAGTGATAATAGAGTGAAAGTTATCTATGTTGATAGTGATAATAGTGTGAAAGTTATCTATGTTGATAGTGATAATAGAGTGAAAGTTATCTATGTTGATAGTGATAATAGAGTGAAAGTTATCTATGTTGATAGTGATAATAGAGTGAAAGTTATCTATGTTGATAGTGATAATAGAGTGAAAGTTATCTATGTTGATAGTGATAATAGAGTGTAAGTTATCTATGTTGATAGTGATAATAGAGTGAAAGTTATCTATGTTGATAGTGATAATAGAGTGAAAGTTATCTATGTTGATAGTGATAATAGAGTGAAAGTTATCTATGTTGATAGTGATAATAGAGTGAAAGTTATCTATGTTGATAGTGATAATAGAGTGAGAGTTATCTATGTTGATAGTGATAATAGAGTGAAAGTTATCTATGTTGATAGTGATAATAGAGTGAAAGTTATCTATGTTGATAGTGATAATAGAGTGAAAGTTATCTATGTTGATAGTGATAATAGAGTGAAAGTTATCTATGTTGATAGTGATAATAGAGTGAAAGTTATCTATGTTGATAGTGATAATAGAGTGAAAGTTATCTATGTTGATAGTGATAATAGAGTGAAAGTTATCTATGTTGATAGTGATAATAGAGTGAAAGTTATCTATGTTGATAGTGATAATAGAGTGAAAGTTATCTATGTTGATAGTGATAATAGAGTGAAAGTTATCTATGTTGATAGTGATAATAGAGTGAAAGTTATCTATGTTGATAGTGATAATAGAGTGAAAGTTATCTATGTTGATAGTGATAATAGAGTGAAAGTTATCTAGTTGATAGTGATAATAGAGTGAAAGTTATCTATGTTGATAGTGATAATAGAGTGAAAGTTATCTATGTTGATAGTGATAATAGAGTGAAAGTTATCTATGTTGATAGTGATAATAGAGTGAAAGTTATCTATGTTGATAGTGATAATAGAGTGAAAGTTATCTATGTTGATAGTGATAATAGAGTGAAAGTTATCTATGTTGATAGTGATAATAGAGTGAAAGTTATCTATGTTGATAGTGATAATAGAGTGAAAGTTATCTATGTTGATAGTGATAATAGAGTGAAAGTTATCTATGTTGATAGTGATAATAGAGTGAAAGTTATCTATGTTGATAGTGATAATAGAGTGAAAGTTATCTACGTTGATAGTGATAATAGAGTGAAAGTTATCTATGTTGATAGTGATAATAGAGTGAAAGTTATCTATGTTGATAGTGATAATAGAGTGAAAGTTATCTATGTTGATAGTGATAATAGTGTAAGTTATCTATTGATAGTGATAATAGAGTGATAGTTATCTATGTTGATAGTGATAATAGTGTAAGTTATCTATGTTGATAGTGATAATAGAGTGTAAGTTATCTATGTTGATAGTGATAATAGAGTGAAAGTTATCTATGTTGATAGTGATAATAGTGTGTAAGTTATCTACGTTGATAGTGATAATAGAGTGAGAGTTATCTATGTTGATAGTGATAATAGTGTGTAAGTTATCTATGTTGATAGTGATAATAGAGTGAAAGTTATCTATGTTGATAGTGATAATAGAGTGAGTTATCTATGTTGATAGTGATAATAGAGTGAAAGTTATCTATGTTGATAGTGATAAGAGTGAAAGTTATCTATGTTGATAGTGATAATAGAGTGAAAGTTATCTATGTTGATAGTGATAATAGAGTGAAAGTTATCTATGTTGATAGTGATAATAGAGTGAAAGTTATCTATGTTGATAGTGATAATAGAGTGAAAGTTATCTACGTTGATAGTGATAATAGAGTGAAAGTTATCTATGTTGATAGTGATAATAGAGTGAAAGTTATCTATGTTGATAGTGATAATAGAGTGAAAGTTATCTATGTTGATAGTGATAATAGAGTGAAGTTATCTATGTTGATAGTGATAATAGAGTGAAAGTTATCTATGTTGATAGTGATAATAGAGTGAAAGTTATCTATGTTGATAGTGATAATAGAGTGTAAGTTATCTATGTTGATAGTGATAATAGAGTGAAAGTTATCTATGTTGATAGTGATAATAGTGTGTAAGTTATCTACGTTGATAGTGATAATAGAGTGAGAGTTATCTATGTTGATAGTGATAATAGTGTGAAAGTTATCTATGTTGATAGTGATAATAGAGTGTAAGTTATCTATGTTGATAGTGATAATAGAGTGAAAGTTATCTATGTTGATAGTGATAATAGTGTGAAGTTATCTACGTTGATAGTGATAATAGAGTGAAGTTATCTATGTTGATAGTGATAATAGTGTGAAAGTTCTATGTTGATAGTGATAATAGAGTGAAAGTTATCTATGTTGATAGTGATAATAGAGTGAAAGTTATCTATGTTGATAGTGATAATAGAGTGAAAGTTATCTATGTTGATAGTGATAATAGAGTGAGAGTTATCTATGTTGATAGTGATAATAGAGTGAAAGTTATCTATGTTGATAGTGATAATAGAGTGAAAGTTATCTATGTTGATAGTGATAATAGAGTGAAAGTTATCTATGTTGATAGTGATAATAGAGTGAAGTTATCTATGTTGATAGTGATAATAGAGTGAAAGTTATCTATGTTGATAGTGATAATAGAGTGAAAGTTATCTATGTTGATAGTGATAATAGAGTGAAAGTTATCTATGTTGATAGTGATAATAGAGTGTAAGTTATCTATGTTGATAGTGATAATAGAGTGAAAGTTATCTATGTTGATAGTGATAATAGAGTGAAAGTTATCTATGTTGATAGTGATAATAGAGTGAAAGTTATCTATGTTGATAGTGATAATAGAGTGAAAGTTATCTACGTTGATAGTGATAATAGAGTGTAAGTTATCTATGTTGATAGTGATAATAGAGTGAGTTATCTACGTTGATAGTGATAATAGAGTGTTAGTTATCTATGTTGATAGTGATAATAGAGTGAAAGTTATCTATGTTGATAGTGATAATAGAGTGAAAGTTATCTATGTTGATAGTGATAATAGAGTGAAAGTTATCTATGTTGATAGTGATAATAGTGTGTAAGTTATCTATGTTGATAGTGATAATAGAGTGTAAGTTATCTATGTTGATAGTGATAATAGAGTGTAAGTTATCTATGTTGATAGTGATAATAGTGTGAAAGTTATCTATGTTGATAGTGATAATAGAGTGAAAGTTATCTATGTTGATAGTGATAATAGAGTGTAAGTTATCTATGTTGATAGTGATAATAGTGTGAAAGTTATCTATGTTGATAGTGATAATAGAGTGAAAGTTATCTATGTTGATAGTGATAATAGAGTGAAAGTTATCTATGTTGATAGTGATAATAGAGTGTAAGTTATCTATGTTGATAGTGATAATAGAGTGTAAGTTATCTATGTTGATAGTGATAATAGTGTGTAAGTTATCTATGTTGATAGTGATAATAGAGTGTAAGTTATCTATGTTGATAGTGATAATAGAGTGAAAGTTATCTATGTTGATAGTGATAATAGAGTGAAAGTTATCTATGTTGATAGTGATAATAGAGTGAAAGTTATCTATGTTGATAGTGATAATAGAGTGTAAGTTATCTATGTTGATAGTGATGATAGAGTGTAAGTTATCTATGTTGATAGTGATAATAGAGTGAAAGTTATCTATGTTGATAGTGATAATAGAGTGAGAGTTATCTATGTTGATAGTGATAATAGAGTGAAAGTTATCTATGTTGATAGTGATAATAGAGTGAGAGTTATCTATGTTGATAGTGATAATAGAGTGAAAGTTATCTATGTTGATAGTGATAATAGAGTGAAGTTATCTATGTTGATAGTGATAATAGAGTGAGAGTTATCTATGTTGATAGTGATAATAGTGTAAGTTATCTATGTTGATAGTGATAATAGAGTGAAGTTATCTATGTTGATAGTGATAATAGAGTGAAAGTTATCTATGTTGATAGTGATAATAGAGTGTAAGTTATCTATGTGATAGTGATAATAGAGTGAAAGTTATCTATGTTGATAGTGATAATAGAGTGAAAGTTATCTATGTTGATAGTGATAATAGAGTGAAAGTTATCTATGTTGATAGTGATAATAGAGTGAAAGTTATCTATGTTGATAGTGATAATAGAGTGAAAGTTATCTATGTTGATAGTGATAATAGAGTGTAGTTATCTATGTTGATAGTGATAATAGTGTGTAAGTTATCTATGTTGATAGTGATAATAGAGTGTAAGTTATCTATGTTGATAGTGATAATATAGTGAAAGTTATCTATGTTGATAGTGATAATAGAGTGAAAGTTATCTATGTTGATAGTGATAATAGAGTGAAAGTTATCTATGTTGATAGTGATAATAGAGTGAGAGTTATCTATGTTGATAGTGATAATAGAGTGTAAGTTATCTATGTTGATAGTGATAATAGAGTGAAAGTTATCTATGTTGATAGTGATAATAGAGTGAAAGTTATCTATGTTGATAGTGATAATAGAGTGAAAGTTATCTATGTTGATAGTGATAATAGAGTGAAAGTTATCTATGTTGATAGTGATAATAGAGTGAAAGTTATCTATGTTGATAGTGATAATAGAGTGAAAGTTATCTATGTTGATAGTGATAATAGAGTGTAAGTTATCTATGTTGATAGTGATAATAGTGTGTAAGTTATCTATGTTGATAGTGATAATAGAGTGTAAGTTATCTATGTTGATAGTGATAATAGAGTGAAAGTTATCTATGTTGATAGTGATAATAGAGTGAAAGTTA